>NC_081356.1:57173928-57353928 GCF_030684315.1 Stegostoma tigrinum | reverse complement strand
GGTGTGTGTGTGGGGGGGTACTGTTTGTGTGTGTGTTTGTGTGAATGTGTGTGTGTGTGGGGGGAACTGTGTGTGTGTGTGAGGTGTGGAACTGTTTGTGTGTCTGTGTGGGACTGTTTGTGTGTCTGTGTGGGACTGTTTGTGTATGTGTGTGTGTGTGGGACTGTTTGTGTGTGTCTGTGTGGGACTGTTTGTGTCTGTCTGTGTGGGACTGTTTATGTGTGTGTGTTGGGGGGGAACTGTTTGTGTGTGTTATTATGTGTGTGCGGGGTTGGAAATGTTTGTGTGTGTGTGTGGGACTGTTTGTGTGTGTGTGTGGGGGGAACAGTTTGTTTGTGTGTGTCTGTGTGGGACTGTTTATGTGTGTGTGTGTGTGGGGGGGAACTGTTTGTGTTGGGGGGGAATGTTTGTGTGTGTGTGTGTGGACTGTTTGTGTGTGTGTGTGAGGTGGGAACTGTTTGTGTGTTGGGGGGGGGAATTGTTTGTGTGTGTGTGTGTTGGCCTGTGTGTGGGGCGAACTGTTTGTGTGTGTGTGTGGGGGGGGGGGGGGGGCGGGTAGGGGGGAAAGGTTTGTGTGTGTGTGTGGGACTGTTTGTGTGTGTGTGGGGGGGGAACTGTTTGTGTGTGTGTGTGTGTGTGTGTGTGGGGTGGTACTGTTTGTGTGTGTGTGTGTTTGTGTGAATGTGTGTGTGTGGGGAGGGAACTCTGTGTGTGTGTGTGAGGTGGGGAACTGTTTGTGTGTCTGTGTGGGACTGTTTGTGTGTCTGTGTGGGACTGTTTGTGTATGTGTGTGTGTGTGGGACTGTTTGTGTGTGTCTGTGTGGGACTGTTTGTGTGTGTCTGTGTGGGACTGTTTGTGTGTGTCTGTGTGGGACTGTTTATGTGTGTGTGTTGGGGGGGAACTGTTTGTGTGTGTTATTATGTGTGTGCGGGGTTGGAAATGTTTGTGTGTGTGTGTGGGACTGTTTGTGTGTGTGTGGGGGGGGAACTGTTTGTGTGGGTGTGTGTGTGGGGGGGTACTGTTTGTGTGTGTGTTTGTGTGAATGTGTGTGTGTGTGGGGGGAACTGTGTGTGTGTGTGAGGTGGGGAACTGCTTGTGTGTCTGTGTGGGACTGTTTGTGTGTCTGTGTGGGACTGTTTGTGTATGTGTGTGTGTGTGGGACTGTTTGTGTGTGTCTGTGTGGGACTGTTTGTGTCTGTCTGTGTGGGACTGTTTATGTGTGTGTGTTGGGGGGGAACTGTTTGTGTGTGTTATTATGTGTGTGCGGGGTTGGAAATGTTTGTGTGTGTGTGTGGGACTGTTTGTGTGTGTGTGTGGGGGGAACAGTTTGTTTGTGTGTGTCTGTGTGGGACTGTTTATGTGTGTGTGTGTGTGGGGGAACTGTTTGTGTTGGGGGGGAATGTTTGTGTGTGTGTGTGTGGACTGTTTGTGTGTGTGTGTGAGGTGGGAACTGTGTGTGTGTTGGGGGGGGGAATTGTTTGTGTGTGTGTGTGTTGGCCTGTGTGTGGGGCGAACTGTTTGTGTGTGTGTGTGTGTGGGGGGGGGTGGGGGCGGGTAGGGGGGAAACAGTTTGTGTGTGTGTATGTGTGAGAGAGGGAACTGTGTGTGTGTGGGTGGGGGGGGGAAAGGTTTGTGTGTGTGTGTGGGACTGTTTGTGTGTGTCTGTGTGGGACTGTTTGTGTGTGGGGGACTGTTTGTGTGTGTCCGTGTGGGACTGTTTCTGTGTGTGTCGGGGGGGAACTGTTTGTGTGTGTGTGTGTGTGTGTGTGTGTGTGTGTGTGTGTGTGACTGTTTGTGTGTGTGTATTGGGGGGCGGACTGTTTGTGTGTGTGGGACTGTGTGTAGGTGGGGGAACTGTTTGTGTGTGTGGGCGGAACTGTTTGTGTGTGTGGGACTATTTGTGTGTGTGTGTGTATGTGTGGGACTGTTTGTGTGTATCTGTGTGGGACTGTTTATGTTTGTGTGTGTCTGTGTGGGACTGTTTGTGTGTGTCTGTGTGGGACTGTTTGTGTGTGTGTGTGTGTGGGACTGTTTATGTGTGGGGGGGGGATCTGTTTGTATGTGTGTGTGTGTGTGTGGTGGGGTGGGGGCAGGTAGGGGGGGAAACAGTTTGTGTGTGTGTGTGTGAGAGAGAGAGAGAGGGAACTGTGTGTGTGTGGGGGGGAACTGTTTGTGTGTGTGTGTGTGTGTAGGGGGGGAACTGTTTGTGTGTGTGTGTGTGTGTGTGGGGGGAAATGTTTGTGTGTGTGGGGAACTATTTGTGTGTGTGAGGGTGTACTGTTTGTGTGTGTGTGTGTGTCTGTGTGGGACTGTTTGTGTCTGTGTGTGGGTGGGGGGAACAGTTTGTGTGTGTGTGTGTGTGTGTGGGACTGTATGTGTGTGTCTGTGTGGGACTGTATGTGTGTGTCTGTGTGGGACTGTATGTGTGTGTCTGTGTGGGACTGTTTGTGTGTGTCTGTGTGGGACTGTTTATGTGTGTGTGTGTGGGGGGGGGAACTGTTTGTGTGTGTGCGGGGTGGAAAATGTTTGTGTGTGTGTGTGTGGGACTGTTTGTGTGTGTGGGGAACTGTTTGTGTGTGTGGGACTGTGTGTAGGTGGGGGGACTGTGTGTGGGGGGAACTGTTTGTGTGTGTGTGTGTGTGGGGCTGTGTGTGGGGGGTACTGTTTGTGTATGTGTGTGGGCCTGTGTGTGGGGAAAACTGTTTGTTTGTGTGTGTTGGGCGGCGGAAACAGTTTGTGTGTGTGTGTGTGGGTGGGAGGGAACAGTTTGTGTGTGTGTGGCACTGTGTGTGTGAGTGTGTGTGTGTGTGTGTGTGTGTGTGACTGTTTGTGTGTGTCTGTGTGGGACTGTTTATGTGTGTGTGTGGGGGGGAACTGTGTGTGTGTGGGGGGGGGAACTGTTTGTGTGTGTGTGTGTGTTTGTGTGTGTGTGGGGAGAACTGTTTGTGTGTGTGTGTGTGTGTGTGTGTTGGGGGGCGGAAACAGTTTGTGTGTGTGTATGGGGGGGAACAGTTTGTGTGTGTGTGACTCTGTGTGTGTGTGTGTGACTGTGTGTGTGTGTGTGACTGTTTGTGTGTGTCTGTGTGGGACTGTTTATGTGTATGTGTGTGTGTGGGGGGGAACTGTGTGTGTGTGGGGGGGGAACTGTTTGTGTGTGTGTGTAGGGGGGAACTGTTTGTGTGTGTGTGTGGGGGGGGGGAAATGTTTGTGTGTGTGGGGGGAACTGTTTGTGTGTGTGTGTGGAGAACTGTTTGTGTGTGTGTGTGGTGGGGGGACTGTTTGTGTGTGTGGGACTGTGTGTAGGTGGGGGGACTGTGTGTGGGGGGAACTGTTTGTGTGTGTGTGTGGGACTGTGTGTGGGGGGAACTGTTTGTGTGTTTGTGTGTGTGTGGGGAGAACTGTTTGTGTGTGTGTGTGTGTGTGTTGGGGGGCGGAAACAGTTTGTTTGTGTGTCTGTATGGGGGGGAACTGTTTGTGTGTGCGCGGGGTGGAAAATGTTTGTGTGTGTGGGACTGTTTGTGTGTGTGTGTGAGTCTTTGTGTGTGTATGTTGGGGGGCGAACTGTTTGTGTGTGTGGGACTGTGTGTAGGTGCGGGGACTGTGTGTGGGGGGAACTATTTGTGTGTGTGGGGGGGTACTGTTTGTGTGTGTGTGTGTGTGTGGGACTGTGTGGGGGGGAACTGTTTGTGTGTGTGTGTGTGGGGGGAACTGTTTGTTTGTCTTTGTGTGTGTTTGTGTGTGTGTGGGGGGGGGAAACTGTTTGTGTGTGTGTGTGGGCCTGTGTGTGGGGAGAACTGTTTGTGTGTGTGTGTGTGTGTGTGTGTGTGTGTGTGTGTGTTGGGGGGCGGAAACAGTTTGTTTGTGTGTGTGTATGAGTGTGAGAGGGAACTGTTTGCGTGTGTGTGTGTGTGTGTGAGAGAGAGGGAACTGTTTGTGTGTGTGGGTGGGAGGGAACAGTTTGTGTATGTGTGTGTGTGTCTGACTATGTGTGTGTGTGGGGGGACTGTTTGTATGTGTGTGGGACTGTTTGTGTGGGTGGGGGGGGAAACTGTTTGTGTGCGGGGTGGGAAATGTTTGTGTGTGGGTGGGACTGTTTGTGTGTGGGGGGAACTGTTTGTGTGTGTGTGTGTGTGTGTGTGTGGTGGGGGGAACTGTTTGTGTGTGTGGGACTGTGTGTAGGTGGGGGGACTGTGTCTGGGGGGAGCTGTTTGTGGGTGTGTTGGGGGGGAACTGTTTATGTGTGTGTGGGGGGGAACTGTTTGTGTGTGTGGGGGAGGGAACTGTTTGTGTGTGTGTGTGTGTGTGTGTGTGTGTGTGTTGGGGGGCAGAAACAGTTTGTGTGTGTGTGAGAGGGAACTGTTTGTGTGTGTGTGAGAGGGAACTGTTTGTGTGTGTGTGGGTGGGAGGGGCGGAAACAGTTTGTGTGTGTGTATGGAGGGGGGGAACTGTTTGTGTGTGTGCGGAGGGAACAGTTTGTGTGTGTGTGTCTGTTTGTGTGTGTCTGTGTGGGACTGTGTGTGTGTGTGTGTGTGTGTGTTTGGGACTGTTTATATATGTGTGTGTGTGTGTGTGTGGGACTGTTTGTGTGTGTCTGTGTGGGACTGTTTATGTGTATGTGTGTGTGTGAGAGGGAACTGTTTGTGTGTGTGTGGGTGGGAGGGAACAGTGTGTGTGTGTGTGTGACTGTTTGTGTGTGTCTGTGTGTGTGTGTGGGACTGTTTGTATGTGTGTGTGTGACTGTTTGTGTGTGTCTGTGTGGGACTGTTTATGTGTGTGTGTGGGACTGTTTATGTGTGTGTGTGGGAGGGAACTGTTTGTGTGTGTGTGTGAGAGGGAACTGTTTGTGTGTGTGTGGGTGGGAGGGAACAGTGTGTGTGTGTGTGTGTGTGTGTGTGACTGTTTATATGTGTGTGTGTGTGTGTGTGTGACTGTTTGTGTGTGTCTGTGTGGGACTGTTTATGTGTATGTGTGTGTGTGGGAGGGAACTGTTTGTGTGTGTGTGTGGGGGTACTGTTTGTGTGTGTGTGTGTGTGTGGGACTGTTTGTGTGTGTGTGGAGGGGAAACAGTTTGTGTGTGTTGGGGGGGTAAACAGTTTGTGTGTGTCTGTGTGGGATTGTTTGTGTATGTGTGTGTGTGGGTGGGGGGAACAGTTTGTGTGTGTGTGTGTGTGTGTGTGTGTGTGTGTGTGTGTGACTGTTTGTGTGTGTCTGTGTGGGACTGTTTATGTGTGCGTGTGTGTGGGACTGTTTATGTGTGTGTGTGTGGGGGGAACTGTTTGTGTGTGTGCGGGATGGGAAATGTTTGTGTGTGTGTGGGGAACTGTTTGTTTGTGTGTGTGTGTGTGTTGGGGGGGACTGTTTGTGTGTGTGGCTGGGCCTGTGTGTGGGGAGAACTGTTTGTGTGTGTGTGTGTGTGTGTGTGTGTTGGGGGGCGGAAACTGTTTGTTTGTGTGTCTATATGGGTGTGAGAGGGAACTGTTTGCGTGTGTGTGTGTGAGAGGGAACTGTTTGCGTGTGTGTGTGTGAGAGGGAACTGTTTGTGTGTGTGTGTGGGTGGGAGGGAACAGTTTGTGTGTGTGTGACTATGTGTGTGAGACTGTGTGTATCTGTGTGGGACTGTTTGTGTGTGTCCGTGTGGGACTGTTTATGTGTGCGTGTGTGTGGGACTGTTTATGTGTGTGTGTGTGGGGGGAACTGTTTGTGTGTGTGCGGGATGGGAAATGTTTGTGTGTGTGTGGGGAACTGTTTGTTTGTGTGTGTGTGTGTGTTGGGGGGGACTGTTTGTGTGTGTGGCTGGGCCTGTGTGTGGGGAGAACTGTTTGTGTGTGTGTGTGTGTGTTGGGGGGCGGAAACTGTTTGTGTGTCTATATGGGTGTGAGAGGGAACTGTTTGCGTGTGTGTGTGTGAGAGGGAACTGTTTGTGTGTGTGTGTGGGTGGGAGGGAACAGTTTGTGTGTGTGTGACTATGTGTGTGAGACTGTGTGTATCTGTGGGGGACTGTTTGTGTGTGTCCGTGTGGGACTGTTTATGTGTGTGTGTGTGTCTGTGTGGGACAGTTTGTGTGTGTGGGACTGTTTGTGTATATGTGTGTGTGTGGGGGAACTGTTTGTGTGCGGGGTGGGAAATGTTTGTGTGTGTATGTGGGGGGAACTGTTTATGTGTGTGTGTGTGTGTGTGTGGTGGGGGGACTGTTTGTGTGTGACTCTGTGTGTGTGTGTGTGTGTGGGGGACTGTGTGTGGGGGGAACTGTTTGTGTGTGTGTGTGTGTGTGTGTGTGGGGCGGGAATTGTGTGTGTGTGGGGGGAGGAACTGTTTGTGTGAGTGTGTGGGCCTGTGTGTGGGGAGAACTGTTTGTGTGTTTGTGTGTGTGTATGTTGGGGGGCGGAAACAGTTTGTGTGTGTGTGTGTGTGTGTGAGTGAGAGAGAGAGAGAGAGAGAGAGAGAGAGAAAACTGTTTGTGTGTGTGTGGGAGGGAACAGTTTGTGTGTGTGTGTGTGTGTGTGTGTGTCTGTGTGGGACTGTGTGTGTGTGGGACTGTTTATATGTGTGTGTGTGTCTGTGTGGGACTGTGTGTGTGTGGGACTGTTTATATCTGTGTGTGTGTGTGTGTGTCTGTGTGTGTGGGATTGTTTATGTGGGTGTGGGGGCGGGAACTGTTTGTGTGTGTGTGGGGGGGAACTGTTTGTGTGCGTGTGTGTTGTGGGGGAACTGTTTATGTGTGTGTGTGTGTGTGTGTGTGTGTGGGAATTGTATGTGTGTGTGTGTGGGCCTGTGTGTGGGGAGAACTGTTTGTGTGTGTGTGTGTGTTAGGGGGGCGGAAACAGTTTGTGTGTGTGTATGCGTGTGAGAGGGAACTGTTTGCGTGTGTGTGTGTGTGTGTGAGAGAGAGAGGGAATTGTTTGTGTGTGTGTGGGTGGGAGGGAACAGTTTGTGTGTGTGTGTGTGTGACTGTGTGTGTGTGTGGGGGGGCGGACTGTTTGTGTGTGTGTGGGGAGAACTGTTTGTGTGTGTGTGTGTGTGTGGGAGGGAACAGTTTGTGTGTGTGTGACTGTTTGTGTGTGTGTGTGTGTGTGTGTGTGTGTGGGACTGTTTATGTGTGTGTGTGTGTCTGTGTGGGACTGTTTATGTGTGTGTCTGGGGGGGGAACTGTTTGTGTGTGTTGGGGGGGAACTGTTTATGTGTGTGTGTGGGGGGGGAACTGTTTGTGTGTGTGTGTGTGTGTGTAGGGGGGGAACGGTTTGTGTGTGTGTGTGTGGGGGGAATGTTTGTGTGTGTGTGTGTGGGGAACTGTTTGTGTGTGTGAGGGTGTACTGTTTGTGTGTGTGTGTGGGGGAAACAGTTTGTTTGTGTGTGTGTGTGGGGGGGAACAGTCTGTGTGTGTGTGTCTGTGTGGGACTGTTTGTGTATGTGTGTGTGTGAGAGGGAACTGTTTGTGTGTGTGTGTGTGTGGGGGGAACAGTTTGTGTGTGTGTGACTGTGTGTGTGTGTGTGTGTGTGTGACAGTGTGTGTGTGTGTGGGACTGTTTGTGTGTGTCTGTGTTGGACTGTTTATGTGTGTGTGGGGGAACTGTTTGTGTGTGTGCGGGGTGGAAATGTTTGTGTGTGTGTGTGGGACTGTTTGTCTGTGTGTGTGGTGGGGGGACTGTTTGTGTGTGTGGGACTGTATGTAGTTGGGGGGACTGTGTGGGGGGGGGAACTGTTTGTGTGTTTGTGTGTGTGGGGGAACTGTTTGTGTGTGTTGGGGGGGAACTGTTTATGTGCGTGTGTGTTGTGGGGGAACTGTTTATGTGTGTGTGTGTGTGGGGGGGAACTGTTTGTGTGTTTGTGTGGGGGGGAATTGTATGTGTGTGTTTGTGTGTGTGCGGGGTGGAAAATGTTTGTGTGTGTGTGTGAGTCTTTGTGTGTGTGTGGGGGGGCGAACTGTTTGTGTGTGTGGGACTGTGTGTAGGTGGGGGGACTGTGTGTGGGGGGGTACTGTTTGTGTGTGTGTGTGTGTGTGTGTGGGACTGTGTGTGGGGGGAACTGTTTGTGTGTGTGTGTGTGGGGGGAACTGTTTGTGTGTGTGTGGGGGGGGAACTGTTTGTGTGTTTGTGTGTGTGTTGGGGGGAAACTGTTTGTGTGTGTGTGTGTGTGTGTGTGTGTGTGGGGGGGGGGGGGAACTGTTTGTGTGTGTGTGTGTGTGGGCCTGTGTGTGGGGAGAACTGTTTGTGTGTGTGTGTGTGTGTGTGTGTGTGTGTGTGTGTGTGTGTTGGGGGGCGGAAGCAGTTTGTTTGTGTGTGTGTGTATGAGTGTGAGAGGGAACTGTTTGCGTGTGTGTGTGTGTGTGAGAGAGAGAGAGGGAACTGCTTGTGTGTATGTGGGTGGGAGGGAACAGTTTGTGTGTGTGTGTGTGGGGGGACTGTTTGTGTGTGTCTGTGTGGGACTGTTTGTGTGTGTCTGTGTGGGACTGTTTATATATGTGTGTGTGTGAGTGTGTCTGTGTGGGACTGTTTGTGTGTGTGTGTGGGGAAACTGTGTCCGTGGTGGGAAATGTTTGTGGGTGTGTGGGACTGTTTGTGTGTGGGGGGAACTGTTTGTGTGTGTGTGTGTGTGGTGGGGGGAACTGTTTGTGTGTGTGGGACTGTGTGTAGGTGGGGTGACTGTGTCTGGGGGGAACTGTTTGTGGGTGTGTTGGGGGGGAACTGTTTGTGTGTGTGTGGGGGGGATCTGTTTGTGTGTGTGTGTGTGTGTTGGGGGGCGGAAACAGTTTGTGTGTGTGTGAGAGGGAACTGTTTGTGTGTGTGTGAGAGGGAACTGTTTGTGTGTGGGTGGGAGGGGCGGAAACAGTTTGTGTGTGTGTATGGAGGGGGGAACTGTTTGTGTGTGTGCGGAGGGAACAGTTTGTGTGTGTGTGGCACTGTGTGTGTGTGTGAGAGTGTGTGTGTGGGACTGTTTATATGTGTGTCTGTGTGGGACTGTTTATGTGTGTGTGTGAGAGGGAACTGTTTGTGTGTGGGTGGGAGGGAACAGTTTGTGTGTGTGTGGCACTGTGTGTGTGACTGTGTGTGTGTGGGACTCTGTGTGTGTGTGTGTGTGTGACTGTTTATATGTGTGTGTGTGTGTGTGTGTGTGGGTCTGTTTGTGTGTGTCTGTGTGGGACTGTTAATGTGTATGTGTGTGTGTGGGAGGGAACTGTGTGTGTGTGTGGGGGTACTGTTTGTGTGTGTGTGTGGGGGTACTGTTTGTGTGTGTGTGTGTGTGTGTGTGTGTGTGTGTGGGACTGTTTGTGTGTGTGTGGAGGGGAAACAGTTTGTGTGTGTTGGGGGGGTAAACAGTTTGTGTGTGTCTGTGTGGGACTGTTTGTGTATGTGTGTGGGTGCGGGGAACAGTTTGTGTGTGTGTGTGAGACTGTTTGTGTGTGTGTGGGACTGTTTGTGTGTGTGTGTATGTGTGGGACTGTTTGTGTGTGTCTGTGTGGGACTGTTTGTGTGTGTCTGTGTGGGACTGTTTATGTGTGTGTGTGTGTGTGTGGAACTGTTTGTGTGTGTGCGGGATGGGAAATGTTTGTGTGTGTGTGTGTTGGGGGGGACTGTTTGTGTGTGTGGCTGGGCCTGTGTGTGGGGAGAACTGTTTGTGTGTGTGTTGGGGTGCGGAAACAGTTTGTGTGTCTGTATGGGTGTGAGAGGGAACTGTTTGCGTGTGTGTGTGTGTGTGTGAGAGGGAACAGTTTGTGTGTGTGTGGGTGGGGGGAACAGTTTGTGTGTGTGTGTGGGCTGTTTGTGTGTGTCTGTGTGGGACAGTTTGTGTGTGTGTGTGTGGGACTGTTTGTGTATATGTGTGTGTGTGGGGGAACTGTTTGTGTGCGGGGTGGGAAATGTTTGTGTGTGTATGTGGGGGGAACTTTTTGTGTGTGTGTGTGTGTGGTGGGGGGATGTTTGTGTGTGTGGGACTGTGTGTAGGTGGGGGGACTGTGTGTGGGGGGAACTGTTTGTGTGTATGTGTGTGTGTGAGGGGGGAGGAACTGTTTGTGTGTGTGTGTGGGCCTGTGTGTGGGGAGAACTGCTTGTGTGTTTGTGTGTGTGTGTGTGTGTGTGTTGGGGGGGCGGAAACAGTTTGTGTGTGTGTGCGTGTGTGTGAGTGAGAGAGAGAGAGAGAGAGAGAGGGAACTGTTTGTGTGTGTGTGTGTGTGTTTGTGTGTGTGTGTGACTGTTTGTGTGTGTCGGTGTGGGACTGTGTGTGTGTGTGTGTGTGTGTGTGTGTGTGACTGTTTATATGTGTGTGTGTGTGTGTGTGTGTGTGTGTGTCTGTGTGGGACTGTTTATGTGTGTGTGTGGGGGGGGAACTGTTTGTGTGTGTGTGTGGGGGGAAACTGTTTGTGTGTGTGTGTTGGGGGGGAACTGTTTATGTGTGTGTGTGTGTTGGGGGAACTGTTTGTGTGTGTGTGGGTGGGAGGGAACAGTTTGTGTGTGTGACTGTGTGTGTCTGTGTGGGACTGTTTATATGTCTGTTTGTGTGTGTGTGTGGGGGGGGAACTGTTTATGTGTGTGTGTGGGCCTGTGTGTGGGGAGAACTGCTTGTGTGTTTGTGTGTGTTGGGGGGCAGAAACAGTTTGTGTGTGTGTGTATGCGTGTGAGAGGGAACTGTTTGCGTGTGTGTGTGTGAGAGAGGGAACTGTTTGTGTGTGTGTGTGTGTGGGTGGGAGGGAACAGTTTGTGTGTGTGTGTGTGACTGTTTGTGTGTGTCTGTGTGGGACTCTGTGTGTGTGTGTGTGGGACTGTTTATATATGTGTGTGTCTGTGTGGGAACTGTTTATGTGTGTGTGTGTTGAGGGGGGAACTGTTTATGTGGGTGGGGGGGTACTGTTTGTGTGTGTGTGTGTGTGTGTGTGTGTGTGTGTGTGTGTGTGTGTGTGTGTGTGTGGGAAACAGTTTGTGTGTGTGTGTGTGAGACTGTGTGCGTGGGTGGGGGGAACAGTTTGTGTGTGTGTGTGTGGGACTGTTTATGTGTGTGTGTGGGGGGGGAACTGTTTGTGTGTGTTTGTGCGGGGTGGGAAATGTTTGTGTGTGTGTGTGGGACTGTTTGTGTGTGTGTGCGTGTGTGGGAACTGTTTGTGTGTGTGTGTGTGGTGTGGGGACTGTTTGTGTGTGGGTGACTCTTTGTGTGTGTGTGTGTCGGGGGGGAACTGTTTGTGTGGGACTGTGTGCAGGTGGGGGGACTCTGTGGGGGGGGAACTGTTTGAGAGTGTGGGGGGGGAAACTGTTTGTGTGTGTGTGTGTGTGTGTGTGTGGGACTGTGTGTGGGGGGAACTGTTTGTGTGTGTGGGGGGGGGAACTGTTTGTGTGTGTGTGGGCCTGTGTGTGGGGAGAACTGTTTGTGTGTGTGTGTGTGTTGGGGGGCGGAAACAATTTGTTTGTGTGTGTGTATGAGTGTGAGGGGGAACTGTTTGTGTGTGTGTGGGTGGGAAGGAACAGTTTGTGTGTCTGTGTGTGTGTGACTGTTTGTGTGTGTCTGTGTGGGACTGTTTATATGTGTGTGTGTGGGACTGTTTGTGTGTGTCTGTGTGGGTCTGTTTGTGTGTGTGTGTGTGTGTGTGTGTGTGTGTGGGGGGGGGGGAACTGTTTGTGTGTGTGTGTGTGGGGGAACTGTTTGTGTGTGTGTGTGGGCCTGTGTGTGGGGAGAACTGTTTGTGTGTGTGTGTGTGTTGGAGGGCGGAAACAGTTTGTTTGTGTGTGTGTATGAGTGTGAGGGGGAACTGTTTGTGTGTGTGTGGGTGGGAAGGAACAGTTTGTGTGTCTGTGTGTGTGTGACTGTTTGTGTGTGTCTGTGTGGGTCTGTTTGTGTGTGTGTGTGTGTGTGTGTGTGTGTGTGTGTGTGTGTGGGGGGGGAACTGTTTGTGTGTGGGTGGGAGGGAACTGTTTGTGTGTGTGTGGGACTGTTTGTGTGTGTGTGTATGTGTGGGACTGTTTGTGTGTGTCTGTGTGGGACTGTTTATGTGTGTGCGTGTGTGGGACTGTTTATGTGTGTGCGTGTGTGGGACTGTTTATGTGTGTGTGTGTGTGTGTGTGTGTGGAACTGTTTGTGTGTGTGCGGGATGGGAAATGTTTGTGTGTGTGTGTGTTGGGGGGGACTGTTTGTGTGTGTGGCTGGGCCTGTGTGTGGGGAGAACTGTTTGTGTGTGTGTTGGGGTGCGGAAACAGTTTGTGTGTCTGTATGGGTGTGAGAGGGAACTGTTTGCGTGTGTGTGTGTGTGTGTGAGAGGGAACAGTTTGTGTGTGTGTGGGTGGGGGGAACAGTTTGTGTGTGTGTGTGGGCTGTTTGTGTGTGTCTGTGTGGGACAGTTTGTGTGTGTGTGTGTGGGACTGTTTGTGTATATGTGTGTGTGTGGGGGAACTGTTTGTGTGCGGGGTGGGAAATGTTTGTGTGTGTATGTGGGGGGAACTTTTGTGTGTGTGTGTGTGGTGGGGGGATGTTTGTGTGTGTGGGACTGTGTGTAGGTGGGGGGACTGTGTGTGGGGGGAACTGTTTGTGTGTATGTGTGTGTGTGTGGGGGGAGGAACTGTTTGTGTGTGTGTGTGGGCCTGTGTGTGGGGAGAACTGCTTGTGTGTTTGTGTGTGTGTGTGTGTGTGTGTGTGTGTGTTGGGGGGGCGGAAACAGTTTGTGTGTGTGTGCGTGTGTGTGAGTGAGAGAGAGAGAGAGAGAGAGAGAGGGAACTGTTTGTGTGTGTGTGAGAGGGAACTGTTTGTGTGTGTGTGTGACTGTTTGTGTGTGTCGGTGTGGGACTGTGTGTGTGTGTGTGTGTGGGACTGTTTATATGTGTGTGTGTGTGTGTGTGTGTGTCTGTGTGGGACTGTTTATGTGTGTGTGTGGGGGGGGAACTGTTTGTGTGTGTGTGTGGGGGGAAACTGTTTGTGTGTGTGTGTTGGGGGGGAACTGTTTATGTGTGTGTGTGTGTGGGGGGAACTGTTTGTGTGTGTGTGGGTGGGAGGGAACAGTTTGTGTGTGTGACTGTGTGTGTCTGTGTGGGACTGTTTATATGTCTGTTTGTGTGTGTGTGTGGGGGGGGAACTGTTTATGTGTGTGTGTGGGCCTGTGTGTGGGGAGAACTGCTTGTGTGTTTGTGTGTGTTGGGGGGCAGAAACAGTTTGTGTGTGTGTGTATGCGTGTGAGAGGGAACTGTTTGCGTGTGTGTGTGTGAGAGAGGGAACTGTTTGTGTGTGTGTGTGTGTGTGGGTGGGAGGGAACAGTTTGTGTGTGTGTGACTATGTGTGTGTGTGGGCCTGTGTGTGGGGAGAACTGTTTGTGTGTGTGTGTGTGTGTGTGTGTGTGTGTGTGTGTTGGGGGGCGGAAAGTGTGTGTGTGAGAGAGAGAGAGGGAACTGTTTGTGTGTGTGGGTGGGAGGGAACAGTTTGTGTGTGTGTGTGACTGTTTGTGTGTGTCTGTGTGGGACTCTGTGTGTGTGTGTGTGTGTGGGACTGTTTATATAGATTAAATTCCCTACAGTGTGGAACAGGCCCTTCAGCCCAACAAGTCCACACCGCCCCTTGGAGCATCCCACCCAGACCCCCTATAACCCACACACCCCTGAACACTAAGGGAAATTTAGCATGGCCGATCCACCTAGGCTGCACATCTTTGGACTGTGGGAGGAAACCGGAGCACCCGGAGGAAACCCACGCAGACACAGGGAGAATGTGCAAACTCCACACAGGCAGTTACCCGAGGCTGGAATCGAACCTGGGTCCCTGGCGCTGTGAGGCTGCAGTGCTAACCACTGAGCCACCGTGCCGCCCTTGTGTGTGTCTGTGTGGGAACTGTTTATGTGTGTGTGTGTTGAGGGGGGAACTGTTTATGTGGGTGGGGGGGTACTGTTTGTGTGTGTGTGTGTGTGGGGGAAACAGTTTGTGTGTGTGTGTGTGAGACTGTGTGCGTGGGTGGGGGGAACAGTTTGTGTGTGTGTGTGTGGGACTGTTTATGTGTGTGTGTGGGGGGGGAACTGTTTGTGTGTGTTTGTGCGGGGTGGGAAATGTTTGTGTGTGTGTGTGGGACTGTTTGTGTGTGTGTGCGCGTGTGTGGGAACTGTTTGTGTGTGTGTGTGTCGTGTGGGGACTGTTTGTGTGTGTGTGACTCTTTGTGTGTGTGTGTGTCGGGGGGGGAACTGTTTGTGTGGGACTGTGTGCAGGTGGGGGGACTCTGTGGGGGGGGAACTGTTTGAGAGTGTGGGGGGGGGGAAACTGTTTGTGTGTGTGTGTGTGTGTGTGTGTGTGTGTGTGTGTGGGACTGTGTGTGGGGGGAACTGTTTGTGTGTGTGTGTGTGTGTGTGTGGGGGGGGGAAACTGTTTGTGTGTGTGTGGGCCTGTGTGTGGGGAGAACTGTTTGTGTGTGTGTGTGTGTGTTGGGGGGCGGAAACAATTTGTTTGTGTGTGTGTATGAGTGTGAGGGGGAACTGTTTGTGTGTGTGTGGGTGGGAAGGAACAGTTTGTGTGTCTGTGTGTGTGTGACTGTTTGTGTGTGTCTGTGTGGGACTGTTTATATGTGTGTGTGTGGGACTGTTTGTGTGTGTCTGTGTGGGTCTGTTTGTGTGTGTGTGTGTGTGTGGGGGGGGAACTGTTTGTGTGTGTGTGTGTGGGGGAACTGTTTGTGTGTGTGTGTGGGCCTGTGTGTGGGGAGAACTGTTTGTGTGTGTGTGTGTGTTGGGGGGCGGAAACAGTTTGTTTGTGTGTGTGTATGAGTGTGAGGGGGAACTGTTTGTGTGTGTGTGGGTGGGAAGGAACAGTTTGTGTGTCTGTGTGTGTGTGACTGTTTGTGTGTGTCTGTGTGGGACTGTTTATATGTGTGTGTGTGGGACTGTTTGTGTGTGTCTGTGTGGGTCTGTTTGTGTGTGTGTGTGTGTGGGGGGGGGAACTGTTTGTGTGTGTGTGTGTGGGGGAACTGTTTGTGTGTGTGTGTGGGCCTGTGTGTGGGGAGAACTGTTTGTGTGTGTGTGTGTGTTGGGGGGCGGAAACAGTTTGTTTGTGTGTGTGTATGAGTGTGAGGGGGAACTGTTTGTGTGTGTGTGGGTGGGAAGGAACAGTTTGTGTGTCTGTGTGTGTGTGACTGTTTGTGTGTGTCTGTGTGGGACTGTTTATATGTGTGTGTGTGTGGGACTTTGTGTCTGTGTGGGTCTGTTTGTGTGTGTGTGTGTGTGTGTGTGTGTGTGTGTGGGGGGGGGAACTGTTTGTGTGTGTGTGGGGGGGAACTGTGTGTGTGTGTGTGTCTGTTTGTGTGTGTGTGTGGGGGGGGAAACTGTTTGTGTGTGTGTGGGGAGAACTGTTTGTGTGTGTGTGTGGGACTGTGTGTGTCTGTGGTGGGGAAACAATTTGTTTGTGTGTGTGTGTGTGAGAGAGATGGAACACTTTGTGTGTGTCTGTGTGGGACTGTGTGTGTGTGGGTGTGTGTCTGTGTTGGACTGTGTGTTTGGGTGTGTGGCACTGTGTGTGTGTCTGTGTGGGACTGTTTGTGTGTGTGGGGGTGGGAACTGTGTGTGTGTGTGTGTGTGTGTGTGTGTGTGTGTGTGTGTGACTGTGTGTGTGTTTGGGACTGTTTGTGTGGGGGGGGGATCAGTTTGTTAGTGTGTGTTTGTGTGTGTGTGTGTGTGAGAGAGGGAACTGTTTGTGTGTGTGTGGGTGGGGTGGAACTGTTTGTATGTGTGTGTGGGACTGTTTGTGTGTGTGGCGGGAGGGGAACTGTTTGTGTGTGTGTTTGGGACTGTTTGTGTGTGTGTGTGTGTGTGTGAGAGAGAGAGAGAGAGAGAGTGTGTTTGTGGGACATCCCTCACCTTCCTGGACCTCTCAGTCTCCATCTCAGGAACCAGCTAGAAACTGATGTCCATTTCAAGCCCACTGACTCCCACAGCTACCTAGTATACACCTCTTCCCGCAAAACCTCCATCCCCTATTCCCAATTCCTCCGCCTCTGCTGCATCTGCTCCCAGGATGAGGCATTCCACTCCTGCACATCCAGATGTCCACGTTCTTCAAGGACCACAACTTTCCCCCCACAGTGATCGAGAACTTCCTTGACCACGTCTCCTGCATTTCCTGCAACACATCCCTCACACCCCGCCCCCACCATAGCCGCCCAAAAGAATCCCCCTCGTTCTCACATACCACCCCACCAACCTCCGGATACAACGCATCATTCTCCGACACTTCTGCCATCTACAATCTGACCCCACCACCCAAAACATTTTTCCATGCCCACCCTTGTCTGCCTTCCGGAGAGACCACTCTCTCTGTGACTCCCTTGTCTGCTCCACACTCCCCTCCAACCCCACCACACCCGGCACCTTCCCCTGCAACCGCAGGAAGTGCTGCACTTGCCCCCACACCACCTCCCTCACCCCCATCGCAGGCCCCAGGATGACTTTCCATATTAAGCAGATGTTCACCTGCACATCTGCCACTGTGGTATACTGTATCCATTGTACCCGGTATGGCTTCCTGTACATTGGGGAAACCAAGCGGAGGCTTGGGGACCGCTTTGCAGAACACCTCCGCTCGGTTTGCAATAAACAACTGCACCTCCCAGTCGCGAACCATTTTAACTCCCCCTCCCATTCCTTAGACGACATGTCCATCATGGGTCTCCTGCAGTGCCACAATGATGCCACCTGAAGATTGCAGGAACAGCAACTCATATTCCGCTTGGGAACCCTGCAGGCCAATGGTATCAATGTGGACTTCACAACCTTCAAAATCTCCCCTTCCCCCACTGCATCCCAGAACCAGCCCAGCCTATCTCCGCCCCCCACTACCTGTTCTTCCGCTCACCCATCCATTCCTCCCACCTCAAGCCACACCTCCATTTCCTACCTACTAACCTCATCCCGCCTCCTTGACCTATCCATCTTCCCTGGACTGACCTATCACCTCCCTACCTCCCCACCTATACTCTCCTCTTCACCTATCTTCTTTTCTCTCCATCTTCGGTCTGCCTGCCCCTCTGTCCCTATTTATTCCAGATCCCTCTCCCCATCCCCCTATCTGATGAAGGGTCTCGGCCCGAAGCATCAGTTTTTGTGCTCCTGAGATGCTGCTTGGCCTGCTGTGTTTCATCCTACTTCTCATCTTTGATGGTTATGGTATGGTGCCTCTGGGGCTGCAATATTTACCAGATAACGACCGAGATGTATGTGAAGCTCCTGCTGCTTCCTTGCTATCACATTTAAAATGGGCACAGAACTATGGTTAATGAATCCTAGCTTTCACCCAGCAAAGCATGAAAATGTGGTTGTCCAAAACTATGATTTCTTCTCTTTCTGGGTCTTTCTTGTCAGCTCTTTAATTCCAATCAGGAGCTCCTGTACTGTGAAGCTGGACATTCAGGTAGTCTGTGATTCCTGACAGTAACACTTGAGAAAAATACATTATTAGTGAAGTTTTCAAGGTCCTATGGTTGTCCAAGAACGCCACTTGTGCAGGTCTAATTCTAATGGCTCACAGGTTAGGAAGGAATATTCGGGTAGAGATGGTTTCAAATATCTGGATAGTACAATATGGTACACGCAAAATGAATGAAACAGTGTTGCAAAGTCCGTTAACATCAATCTGATTGCAATTATTCAAAATAGTTGGGCTGTTTCGTACAAGTGCCAATTTCATAGTATTGTTGGCTTCAGTGCTTTCATTTGCCAAGTTCTGAAATTTACTCTTTAAACTTGTCATTTTTGTCTCTAGTTTTGTCTCCTTTACGAAGCTTCTGAAACCTTTGACTAGATTTTTGGTCGACCGTGCTAATATCCTTGTTTGCATTTCGTTTGATAACATGCTGTATGTCGCTTGGGCTCTGTTCCGATACATTAAACACCCAATATAAGTACAAGCTGCTTTCGTTAGAAAAAAAAATCTTGTACAGTAAACCGGATGCAATTTTCTCCATTGTTAAGAAACGTGTTCCTATTGAAGAAATTTCAATAACAATTACCATATTTCGTCAAAAAAGATTACCGCAGGCGATAGGCTGATTATTTTGACTGCAAGTTTATGTAATTTCACAGTGAAGTGTGTAATCTGAGCGAAATGTATATATTTAATTTAAATCAAAACTGAAATGTTAAACTGAGTAGAATAGCTTTGACGTTTCGGTGGGCACACCGCGTTTGGACGCTCTGTTGAAGATTAATTGTGTTTCTTGAAGCAAAGTCGTCAAAGAATTTCGTGTATTTGTATTAACTTGCTATGTTGGCAGCAATGAATACAAGTATTCTGTCATTGTGTAGCCTGATAGCGGTTAGCTGGGGCAGTAGATCTCAGTTATGTTTGGTATACGAAGGACAATGAAGCTTTTGCTGGCTGAGTGATCAATGTTGGATCAAGTTCACTTTCACATTCCCAGCTCCCACTCACCGCCCACCTACACACGGGGCGGCACCGCACCAAAACAACAACAAAACGTTTTTTTGTTCCTTCCGGGCGAGTTGGCTTTATTTTTGTACATGCAGTTAGTTGGAGCTTCGCCTTCAGCAGGCACCGAAGAATGTACATGCGAGCCCAATGGCTTTTCTCCGGGTGGAATGTTGTGTCGGCGGGAGCAAAATGCTCGCGCCTCCGGCACATCCGCGAGCGGCACCCGGAGCGGCCACGTGCAGCGCTAACCAAACCCACAACCCTGCCGTGTTGAAGGGACACGCCGCCAGCTGCACAGTGTTCGCGAGGAAGCGACGGTGTGCACTTTTATTAATGCGGCAGGGATAGAGAGAGACTTTGTGAATCTTTCATTCTTGCTACTGTCATAAACTTCCAACTATTCCGCGAGGAGGCGTCGCAAGTTGTTTTCACGGTACTTTTTAGTGGATAAGGACTTGGGCTGGAGGAATGGAAGCATGAGCTGCAGAGAGAGTGGAGGGCGTAGGCTTGGGGGCGATAGATCTGGTGGATGTAGGTTGGAGGAAAGCAGTACTAGTTGAATTGTGAAATGAGTGGGTCTGGAGTAGGGGGTGGTGGGTTCAGGCTTGGAGGAGAGTGGTATTGGATATGGGTTGGATGGAAAGGGGAGGTAAGCAGCAGACTTAAGACCAACAAAGATGGACAAAGCAAGGTTATGGTGTTGTTACAAACTGGACTCTGCTGGTGTAACTCCTTATGGTCTGGAGGTAAAATTCAAATCAAAAGCAAAATCAGTAGTGGATTTAATTATAACTAAAAAGTAAGCTAAAGTTCTTATTCCCTGAGATTTGAAAATATGGAATTTCCAATTTCCTTTCTCCCTTTAGCCTCTTTTGGATGAAACACTGAAGTGGACAGAGAACCGACTGGTCTGTGAAGTGCAGAGTGAGGTGAGGACATTATTGTTTAATAAGTGGTTGTAAATGATAACTTGGAAGTTTGGCAAGCTATTTTCATGCATCTCAAACATTATGTTTTGTCTTCTGTTTTTCTTTTAAGAATATACTAATTAATTTGGAAGATGTTTAACAAGGGAAAAAAACAAACTTGACATGCAGCCAATCTACACTGATGGATTAAATCTATTCAACATTGTCTTTAAATTATTTCCGGTTAGAAATGTTTAGACTGGCGGGAAATTTGAAGAACATATTGCCTTGATGCCAATAAAATGCATCATTTTCTTTAATTGGAATTATCATTAACTCTAGGTCACAAAATGGATCAAGATCAATAAAAAAGACCAAGACTCCCGTAAGAGAAAACGGAGCCAGAAGTATGAGATGAAATTCAAAGAAGTAAGTATGTAGAAGATACTTAGAAGCACCCTGAGCTTGCTTCTGAAATATAGGGGTTATTTTGTTTAAGTACTAATTCTTGTTTTCAAAGTATTGGAGATGGATCGGTGAAAAATTGTGCTTGAAGTGGGAACAGTGCCAAATATAACAGGAGTTGAAAATGCAATTCTCATTATTATTCAATCATTTTTCAGTTTTTTTTTATTAGCTTACTGCTCAACTTGATAAAATCAATTCTTTTTTTGACTCAGTTTGCAAACTTGAAATTGATGTAATGGAAAATATTTAGGCAGTTTGTCTCTTGGACCAAGTTGGTGACATCTTTCCGTTTCACAGAATGGTGGATCCAGGTTGAACCTCTGCAGGAGCAATTCATGTATGCCACTGCTCAGTCTTTTCCCCAATGCTGCTGCTGCAACAACTTTGTTTCTGTATAACAATTCAATTTATAATTGAATGCCTTGATTGATCCTGTCTGTACCACACTGTCTTGCATTAGTTTCCAGATTATGGCCAAAGGCAGAATTTAAAAATAACCCTCACGTTGCGATTACTATTTTTGACAGTTCCTAAACCTGTGCCAATTTATTCTTGATCCCTTCATGCAGCAAAACAAATCAGTTGGGGATGGGCTAGCTTCATGTGCTGAACTGTTGCGCATGACTGTAGAGACAAATCAAACCAGAGGTAGTTCCTGCTACAAGTGCTGCATTTGAAGTGGTCATCAGTTGGTCATGACTGTAGCCAACTTACTGCAGCCATTGATCCCATGGAGATGCATGTCATCTGACAGATGACATTTCCAGTTTGCTCTGTTATTAACTAGTGTCTTCCAAATGTGTGATTTGATATTTAGAATATTCATTTCAAGCATTCTTAAAGCCGAGATTTTAACATCTTACTGGTAAATTTGCTCTGATTTCCTGATGATGCAGATACTGTTTCTGCCTTCTTTGACAACTTTACAGCTCTTTTTAGTGAATAACAACAGACATGAGAAATTTGTCTTTTAGTGGGTGGCCACATTTGTGATTTTGTCGCTTCATGATATAGACAGATCACGCTGCTAGCAGTGAAGATAGATCTTGTTGAGCTTCTTTGCTTGATAGCTGTAAGTCGTTCTTGTTCCACAGTCCTGCAGCAAGGTGCTGTAAACCCAGTACACCCACATGTTTGTTTGAAGAGTTGGCTTGATTTAATTCCATGCAAATTTTGAGAGTTGGTGAAAGATGGTCGACATTTTTTTCTATTTGCATGGCAAGCTCTGCATTAAGAGACAGATGATCATCACGGAACCAAAATAGCAGACTTCGGTAACCTCTTCAAGTGTTATTAAGTGTGATCAGAGGTGGAGGTGTGTGACGCCTTGTATCATGATCATGATCATGATTTTCTTGGTGCTTACAGTTAAGGAGAACACATTACAGCCATATGGGAGAGACAATCCATGTAGTTAGTTCTATTACGGACAACTGTTGTCTGTAGATTGTAGCTTGTATATTGTGTGGAAAGCCTGTTCGTTACAGTGCTGTTTATACTGTGGTGCCATGGTATTTCTGCTAATAGATAATAGCAATTCCATGTTTTCTTATTAACCGGTTCAAAGATTTAGTTGTGCATGTAGGAGACAGTTGGGATTGAACACCGATATCCTGATCCTGCGGGTTGGACGCTAACATTACCACGCACCACTAAAGCTCCCTTGTTCATTAAAGAAATGAATTAAAGGCAAAAAAGCAGTATTTTACACCAATTATTCTATTTTTTTTCTCTCATCCTTGGATATGATTTCATAGGTACCAACAGTTTTTGTTGTATTTCTCCCAGATGCATGGAACATCTGCAATAAGTTGGATGAACTAATCGCACAGATAGATGTAAACAGGTACAATATAATGGGGATTACGGAGACATGGCTGCATGGTGACCAGGAATAGGATCTGAATGTCCCAGGGTATTCAGTATTTAGGAAGGACAGGCAAAAAGGAAAAGGTGGCAGGTGCTGGTTAAAGAGGAAATTAACTCAATAGTGAGAAAGGATATGAGCACTGACAATGTAGACTCTGTATGGGTATAGTTGAGAAATACCAAGGGGCAAAAAACATTAGTAGGTGTCGTATATAGACCCCAAACTGCAGTGGTAATGACAAGAATGGCATTAAACAGGAAATTAGAGATGCACGTGATAAAGGAATATCGGTGATCATGGGCAATTTTAACGTGCACATACATTAGGCAAATCAAATTAGCCACAATGCCGTAAAAAGAGGAATTCCTGGAGTGTATGTAGGTGGTCTTCTTGACTATGGAGGAACCAACTCGAGAGCAGGCCATCTTAGACTGGGTGCTGTGTAATGACCGGAGAATCATTGCCAGTCTAGTTGTGTGAGACCCCTTGGGGGAGAGTGACCATAACATGATAGAAGTTTTTATCAAGATGGAGAGTGTGATTGTTGATTGGGAGATTAGGGTGATGAACCTTAACAAAGGAAACTATGAGGATATGAGGGGTTAGTTGGCCATGATAAACTGGGGATAGCTACCTAAAGGGATTACAGTGGATTCTCAATGACAAGCGTTCAAGGAATGCATGGGGGAACTGCAACAACTGTTTATTCCTGTCTGTCACAGAAGCAGACTGGGTAAGAGGGCCAACCCATAGCTCACAAAGGAAATGAGTGATAGCATTCAAGGGAGAATGTGTAACAGGGACGAAAGAATGGCTGAGTAATTGAATACATACTTTGGTCCTGTCTTCACAAAAGAGGACAAAAATTAGATATCAGAATTGTTGGAGGATTCAAGAATTAGTGAGAGGGAAGAGTTGAGGGAGATCAACAAAAGTAGTGAAATGGTGCTGCGAAAATTGTTGGGATTGAAGGCCAATAAATCCGGAGGACCTGATAATCTACATGCCAGAGTACTTAAGGAAGTAGCTCTAGAAATAATGGATGCATTGGTGATTATCTTCTAGTTTTCTATAGATTCTAGAACAGGTCCTGTGGATTGGAGAGTGGCTAACGTCACTCCAAAATGCAAAAAGGGAGGTAGAGAGAAAACAAGGAATTATGGACCGACATCTATAGTGGGGAAGTTTCTCAAATCCGTTGTCAAGGATTTTATAGCAGAGCATTTAAAAAGCAGTGGCAGGATCAGACAGAGTCAGCATGGATTTATGAAGGGGAAGTCATGCTTGACAAATCTGTTGGAATTCTATGAAGATGTAACCGGTAGAATTGACAAGGGGAAGCCAGTCATGCAGTATATTTGGGCTTTCAGAAAGCATTTGACAAAGTCCCACATAAGAGATTAAAGTGCAAGACTAAAGCAGATTGGGGCAAGTGTGTTGAGATGGATAGGCAACTGGTTTGCAGAGAGGAAACAAATTGACAGGCAGTAAATATAGGGTTGCCACGGGGATCGCTGCTGGGCCTCCAGCTATTCCCAATATATATTAACGATTTGGATAAGGGAACAAAATGTAACATCACCACGTTTGCAGATGATACCAAGTTTGGTGGAATGGTGGACTGTGACAAGGATGCAGAGATCTTTCAGCATGATCTGGACAGGTTGGATGGATGGGCAAATCAATGGCAGATGCAATATAATTTAGATAAATGTGAGATTATTCACTTCAGAAGCCAAAACAAGAAGGCAAATTATTACCTGAGTGGCTGTAAATTGGGAAAGGGGAGTGTGCAATGGGACCTGGGTGTCCTTGTGCACCAGTCACTGAAGGTAAATATGCAGGTGCAGCCGGCGATAAAGAAGGCAAATGGTATGTTGGCCTTCATTGCAAGAGGTTTCGAGCACAGGAGCAGGAATGTGTTGTTGCAGGACGTTGGTGAGACCACAGCTGGGATGTTGTGTGCAATTTTGGTCTCGTTTTCTGAGGAAGGATGCTCTTGCTCTCGAGGAAGTGCAATGAAGGTTTACCAGGCTGATTCTGGGGATGGCAGGTCTGATGTGTGAAGAGAGATTGACTAGGTTGGGATTGGTTTTGCTAGAGTTCAGACGAATGAGGGAGAATTTCATTAAGTCTTATAAAATTCTAACAGGACTGGATCGGAAAGATGCAGGGAGGATGTTCCCAATGGTAGGTGTGTCCAAAACTGGGGATCATAGTATGACGATTTGGGATGGATGATTTAGGATGGAGGGAGGAGACATTTCTTCACCTAAAGAGTGGTGAGCCTTTGGAATTCATTACCTCAGGAAATAGTTGATGCCAAAACATTGAATGTATTCAAAAGGGAACTAGACATAGCACTCGGGCAAATGGGATCAAAGGTTATGGGGAGTTAGCAGGATTAGGCTGTTGATTTGGACGATCAACCATGATCATGAAGAATGGCAGAGCAAGCTTGAAAGGCTGAATGGCCTCCTCCTGCTCCTATTTTCTATTTTTCTATGACTTTTCTAATTTTGTAAGTCTAGGCAATGAAGGTTGTTTGAACACAGAGCTCCTTGATGATTAAACGTCATATTATTTTCACCTAGTATTAGCACAATGCATTTTCTAGCGATGGTGATTAGTCAGATTGATTGTGAACTTTTTGTGATAATTTGACAATATCTGCAGATGAGTGGCATTAAACAAAGTAATTAGGGAACTGAATTATATTGCAGTCTCTTGACCAGCCTTTAGCATGAGGACTCGATTTAGTGTTGGTTCCAAAAAATGAATAAGACACTGAAACCGCAGAGGCAGTGCACAGAAGGACCACGGTGCTAATTCCTGGACCAGTGGACTGAATTATGCAAAAAGATTGAAAAGTTTAGGCTGTTCAGTCTTGAAAGAATGTAAATAAATGGGAACATGATTGATATGTACATGGTAGCTACTGGTATAGAACCAATAAATATTGAAAGACATGTAGATATCTGTGTGGAATTTGCACGTTATCCCCATGTCTTTTGGGTTTCCACTGAGTGTTCTGGCTACTTCCCACAGTCCAAAGATGTGCAGGTTAGGTGAATTGGCTGTGCTAAATTGCTTTGTAGTGTTTAGAGATGTGCAGGCTACATTGATTAGCCATGTTTTGACGTGGGGTTGCGAGGTTAGGGCAGAGCAGTGTTTTGGATTCTGTCTTCGGAGGGTTGGTGTAGACTTGATAGGTTGAATGGCCTCTGTCTGCCCTGTAGTGATTCTATGCACAATGGCTGGTAGATTGTTATCAAATAGCTTGTCCCTTCAGCTGTTCACAATTGGAAAGTGCTGACTATACTCAGCCATCAAGTGTCTGCGAATCTCAGTAAATAATATTGAACAGTAAATGAGACTTCACAGGAGTGCGGCATTTGCTGAGGAGTCCCGATTGTGCTAAGAATTACATTAACAACCAATTTATCAGACAGGCTTACTTCTTTGGGGGACCTGTCCTGTGCTGGAAAAAGGAACTGTTTAGCATTGTACCTTTTTTTAAAAATTAAGCAAAAGAATGCAAACAATAACTTCCTGGTTCATCCTCCATGGCAGCGCCTTGTCCAAACAGAGCTGACTTGCCAACCAGTCAGCATCTTTTTCTCATGCAGTATGTTATTGCTTCCCCCTTTAAGATTTGGTATTCTTGCATCTGCCCTGATGACTGTAGGGCTAAAAGCGTCAATAGCTTGGCTGTTAGCAAAGCTGAAGATGTCAAGTTAAATCACAGTGGTGTGCTAAGTGAATGGAGATAATGGGAACTGCAGGTGCTGGAGAATCTGAAATAATAAAGTGTGGAGCTTGATGAACACAGCAGGCCAAGCAGCTTCTTAGGAGCACAAAAGCTGACGCTTCAGGCCTAGACCCTTCATCAGAAAACAGGGATGGGGAGAGGGTTCTGAAATAAATAGGGTTCCCAAGCTGAATATGAGTTGGTGTTCCTGCAACCTTTGGGTGGCATCATCATGGCACTGCAGGAGGCCCAGGATGGACATGTCGTCTAAGGAATGGGAGAGGGAGTTGAAATGGTTCGCGACTGGGAAGTTCAGTTGTTTATTGTGCACCGAGCGTAGGTGTTCTGCAAAGCGGTCCGCAAGCCTCGTCTTGGTCTCCCCAATGTAGAGGAAGCCACAACGGGTACAGCGGATGCAATATACCACATTGGCAGATATGCAGATGAACATCCACCTCCTCCAGGACTTCCAATTCCCCAGTCCCGAACACCTCATTTTCACCATGGACATCCAGTCCCTATACACCTGCATTCTCCATGCAGATGGCCTAAAGGCTCTCCGCTTCTTCCTGTCCTGCAGACCCGACCAGCCCACCTCCATCAACACCCTCATCTGCCTAGCCGAACTCGTCTTCACCCTCAACAACTTCTCTTTCGATTCCTCCCACTTCCGACAGACAAAGGGGGTGGCCATGGGAACCCTGCAGCCCAATGGTATCAATGTGGATTACACAAGCTTCAAAATCTCCCCTCCCCTCCCCCACCCCACTGCAACCCAAAGGCAGTCCAGCTTGTCCCCACCTCCCTGACCTGTTCTTCCTGTCACCTATCCCTTCCTCCCACCTCAAGCCGCACCTCCATTTCCTACCTACTAACCTCATCCTGCCCCCTTGACCTGTCCGTCCTCCCCGGACTGACCTATCCCCTCCCTTCCTCCCCTCCACCTATCTTCTCCTCTATCCATCTTCGGTCTGCCTCCCCCTCTCCCTATTTATTTCTGAAACCTCTCCTCATCCCCCTTTTCTGATGAAGCATCTAGGCCCAAAACTGGAGGACCCGGAGCAAACCCACGCAGACATGGGGAGAATGTGCAAACTCCACACAGACAGTCGCCCGAGGATGGAATCGAATCTGGGTCCCTGGTGCTGTGAGGCAGCAGTGCTAACCATGGAGTCAACATGAATAAAATCTAAAAGTGTTTGACTTGTTTTGGAGGGAGGGAAAGAGGTGTTCCTTTCTATGTTTTGGTTTGCAAACACAGTTTATCAGGATTTTTTGGATCTAAAAGTTGCAATGAATTCTGACCTTGTAAGACTATGTCCTATATCTATAGAACACAAATGCTTCGTGGTTAGTAAACTTTACAAACTCACAAATAGTTGTAAATTTGATGAAAAATGAAATTATCTAACTGGCAAGCATATGTACTGAAGCAGTCTGGAGCTGTTGTGTTGCTCTGGTAGGTTTCCTACCTGTGAGTCAGGAAGCCCAGGTTCATGTCCCACCTGCACCAGAGGTGTGTCATAACATCCCTAAACAGATTGATTAGAAGATACCTACCACAAAGGTCTGATAGCAAGACTATTTGGGAAAAAATGAATCTCATTGATTGGAATGAACGGCAATGAAAAGCTCTGCTAATAAAGTACATTCTTAAAGTTGTGCAATAAATTCCAAGAGCAGTCATTTACTACTTAATAATTTAAATAAACCACCATCTTTTTCTCTCTTTCCTCCATTATTTCTAAATTGCCAAGCAGTTTTTCCTAGATGAACAGAAATTCCCTCCAGTTAAATGTTGGAAAAATGGAAGCAAATTGATATGTGCTGTGAAATCTGTTCCCTATCACTCAATTTCATCCATCTCCCTCATAACTGAGGCTCAAACGGACTTTTCAGAACCTTGTTGTTATATTTGGCAAGCTTCTGAGCACATATCTGCACATCACTATAACCGCCAGTTTTCATCTCTGTAACATTGCCCGATTCTACTCCTGCCTCGAGCCTCTTGCTAATAAAACGTTCATTCATGCCTTTTTGACTATTATTTGACTATTCCAGTCCTTCTTCACTGGCTTCCCATATTCTACCTTCTGTAAATGTAGCATAATCAAAGCTCAGTTGCCTGAAGTTTACTTGCACCAAATCTGTTCGTCAAACATATTTGCTGACCTGTAATGTCATAGACTCATAGAGCTGTGCAGCATTGAAACAGATCCTTCAGACCAATGCAGCCACGCTGACAACACATCCCACTGGTAGTTCCTGGTTAAGCCATATCGCAATTTTAAAATTGTCAAGCTGGCTTTCCAGTTTCCTGTTGAACTCCCTATTTCTGTAACCCCTTGAAAACAGCAAGCCCATGAGATTTCAATGGTGCTCTACTTGTAGACTTCTGAGTATCCTTGATTTTAATCACACCAACATTGAGGGCTTTGCCTTCAGATTCCAGACCCTCAGTCCTGGAATTCTTCGCCTAAACCTGCTTAGATTACTATTTCACTTTCCATCTCTTCGGAGTTGACCAAAAGGTTAATTCAGTCATTCCTTATGTTACTTGGTGTCATATTTTCTCTTATTGTCTTCTGTGATGCATTTTAGGGCACTAACACATTAAAGGTTCTATATAAATGCAAGGTTTTAAGAAGTCCCCTGAGGTTCAGTGCATGGTAAATTACGTATCACATGTGATTGAGTATCAATAGAATGCTGATTTTTACAGCATGAGAGTCATGTGAGTAGCAACAAGAAGTTCTACATTCATGCTGCTATGAAAATTGAACAAATACATGGATTATGAATTGTTGTTCATTTAATTCAGTTAGCAGATTCATTGTCTATATATTGGGTTTCATCTTAAAACACAAGCTTTCGGAGCCTTACTCCTCCTTCAGGTGTCCAAAAGCTTGTGTTTTCAAATAAGCCTGTTGGACTATAACCTGGTGTCATGTGATATCTGACCTTGCCCACCCAGTCCAACACTGGCACCTCCACATGATGGGTTTTATCTTGAATGAGTGTTGAACTTTATTTTTAAATATGCAGGTGGATTTGATGTGTGTTGTGGCAAAGGTAGTCACTGTGAGGATACAAAATATATTTCTCTCAATATTGATAACACTCCCCCCTTGAGCACTCTCAAGTCAGGCATAGCCTCCACTACTTCCTTAGATCCAAGATCCAAAGAATAGCATAGTATTGCACTGGTGTGATTTTATTCCCACCTTCCTTCCCATATGCTGTCACTGAGTATCCTTGTTAGGCTAGAGTTTGTTATTGCATTGTTAGTCCATGTGCAATAGGAGTTGAATTGTCCAAAACCCACCCTTTGTTATTTTTAGAACTTAATCTGCTTTTGTGATAACTTTTTGTCAGTAATACAATATTTAACAAGTGCAGTAAATGGACCTAAAAGTCAGTTCGTGATCAGTGCTCCCAGTGAGGTGTGAGATTGGTCAGGAAATCCTGCATCATGATTTATAGTCTGGTAGTTCAAATGAATTGAAAATCACTATCTGCGGGTGAACAGTTTACTGAATTGTGTTATCTGTGGTTGCTGCAACTCTGGTGGTTCCCAGTCTTGGAATCAACCTTATGATGTATAAAAGTAACAAGCCAAAATTATGTGAAATATTGTGTTTACACATTTGAAGGTAACATTTAATCATTGTTATTGGACTCGTAATCACCTCCGTTAATATCCTCAAATGTGAGTATATTGTCTGAACTACAGTTATCATCGGATCAGCAAAAGATACTTGTCATCTTTTGTATTGCTGATAATGGTAGGGTGAAGCTACTTAATTTATTTTCAAAGGAGCTATATTTTTATCAATTAATTTACATTTTAATATACCCTGTAATCATCATAAATATTATGTTGTCAAAGCTCAGATTTATCGTGTTTTTCATTTGCTGGATGTTGTATTGGTTCTGTTTCCAAATTCACAATAAGTTTGAATAGAATATTTCAGAATGTTTTGAAGATATGATAGTGATTGATTCAGAGGTTCTGTGTCAATGCATACTTTTAAAAAATTGTGGTCAATAACAACTTGCAGTTATATTTGCCATTACTAATTTGATTCCCTCATGGATACGCTTACAGCTTTTCCTCTGTCTGTTTTGGTATCCTCTGAAAGCCTTAATGTGCCCATCGTTGGATTTGGCATCCTCTGCGTGGTTTGGGAGAATTCCTCTCCAATCCTACTCAACCCTCAAACTGCCAATTATGTAGATTTTATGCTAGATCAGTTTCTGTGCTCCTCTACTTATATCCATCCAGAATGTCCATCTGTTAATGAACAAGGCCCTTACATCTGAGAATTTATTCTTATTATTTTTCAGTCATGGGATGAAATATTTGCTGGCTGGGCCAGCATTTATTGCCAATCCCTAACTATTCTAGAAAAGGTTGTGGTAACCTTTTTTTTGAACTGCTGCAGTTAATTTTGTTTAGCTAGGCCTACACTGTCATAACGGAGGGAATTCCAGGATTTTGACAAGTGACAGTGAAGGAATGGTGATGTATTTCCAAGTCAGTGGTTTGGAGGGGAACTTGCACATGGCGGTGTTCTCATGTATTTTCTGCCCTTGCGCTTAGTATGTGGTGGTCGTGGATTTGGAAGTTTCTGTCTAAGGAGCTTTGGTGAATTACTGCAGGATATCTTTCAGATATCCTGCTGCTACTGAGCATTGGTATTAGAGAGTGTGGATGTGGAGCCAAACAAGTGGACTGCTTTGTCCTTCGTGGTGTCATGCTGCTTAAGTGTTGTTGGAGCTGCAGCCATCCAGGCAAGTAGAGAATATTCCGTCACAGTCCTGGCTTGTGCCTTGTGGATGGAGGATGGAGTTTCAGGAGCCTGGAGGTGACCTGCTCTTGTAGCTGCACTATTCAAATGGTTAGTCCCATTAATTTCCTAATATGTCCCTGGATGGTAGATAAGATTTTGATGATGATCTCATTGATTATCAAAGGGTGATAGAATCTCACTATGTTGTTAGAGATGTTCATTGCCTGACACTTGGGTGGCACAATTGATACTTGTCGTTTGTTAGCCTAAACCCGGTACTATGCATGGTAAGGAAGCATCCCTGCCATCATTTACTGCCAGCGTGTTCCAAGTTTCCCTGCATGCCAATTGGTGTGATTGCATGCAGATGCATTGACTTCTGGTTACGGATGTTGCTGCCAAGCACATACCTCCGAGTTCTCCAGACGAAAACAAAATATCAGAGGGAGTAATGATCCGTACTTCTGACTTCATGATGGAGGAAAGTCATTGGTAAAAGGGCTGAAGATGGTTGGCCCTTGGGCACTACCCCAAGGAATTACTGAAGAGATGTTGATGTCATGTGAAGGGATTATGTGATTCTATGATATCCTACAGCTGAGATGACTAGCCTCCAACAACCATAACTGTCTTCCTTTGTGCTAGGTATGACTCCCACCAGCTTTCCCCTCTTGCCCATTGATTCTAGATTTGCTCAGGCTCCTTGATGTTACTCTAGATCAAATGTGCCCTTTATATTAAGGGCAGTACTCTCACTTCAACTTTGGAATTCAGGACTTTTGTCAAAGTCTGAGCTAAAGCTGTAATGAGGTCAAGATCAGAGTGATCCTTTCGGAGCCCAAAATGAGCACCAGTGAATAGGTTGTTGCTAAATAAGTGCTGCATTGTTTATGACTCTTCTATCATTTCACCGGTTATTGAGAGTAGGCTGATGGGAAAATAATTGGTTGAGTTGGATATTTGATATGGGGCATACCTGGATAATTTTTTCGCATTGCCAGCAGTGTAGTTGCACTGAAACAGTTTGATTATGGGCACTGCAAGTTCTGGAGCGCTAGTCCTCAACACAATCCACAAACATTCTCGTTCTGTACCACTACTACATACTTATACAGTAACTGGAATGTTGCCAGGGTCCATAGCGTTTCTCGTTTCCAGTGTTTCCAACTGTTCCTTGATGTCATGTAAAGTGCATTGAATGGGCTAAATGCTGGCATCTGTGACTCTGGCAACCTCTCAAGGAGGTTGAGATGGATCACTGAAGATTCTTGCAAATTATCTTTTGCACTTATGGGCTGCCCCATAATTAATGATAATCCTCCCCCAGTGAATTTATTGTCCACTATCATTCATGATGAGGCAGGGCAGGATGCTGAGCTTAGATCTGATCCATTGATTATGGGAATGTTTACCTCTGTCATTTGCAGCTTACATTGTTTGGCATGCCAGTAGTCCTGCTTTGTTGATAGACACCAGCTCGACACTTCATTTTTAGTTGTAGGCAGTCCCTAGGTTGATAACGAGTTCTGTTCTTGAGGACATTCACAAATCGGCTTGTATGCATGTCGGAACACAAATAAGACAACATAAAATGAGTGATCATAAGTTTGCATGTTGGATCTTTAAAATTAGTATTAATTCATCCCTCCGTTTTCAAGTATGATCGTTTGTAAATCAGATACTCTTAAATTTAGGCTTGCATGCCTGCTGCTACTACTGCCCCCTCTGCACTCTTCATTGAATGAAAGCTGTGGCAGGTCATGCTCCCAGGTAATGGTGATTTTGTCTGGGATTTGGTCAGTAGCGTATGATTCTGTGTGTTTAACTGTGTCAGGCTATTGTTTGACTAGTCTGTTAAATTACTATCTCAATTTTGTCATTAGTTGTAAGAAGGATTTTACAGAGTTGGCAGAATGATATTTGCCATTGTTATTTCCGGCACCTTTGTTGATACTAGGTAGTCCAACTTTTTTTTTTCTATTTTTTGCTACTTTCTAGCAATTATTGCAACTAAATGGCTTGTTTGGCCATTTCTGGAGTCAGCTAAAGGTTGATCACATTTCTGTGGATCTGGAGACACGTAGACCATTCAATTCAATCATGCTGCAACTATACAAAACGCTAGTGCGGCCTCACTTGGAATATTGCGTGCAGTTCTGGTCGCCCCATTACAGGAAGGATGTGGAAGCATTGGAAAAGGTACAGAGGAGATTTACCAGGATGTTGCCTGGTCTGGAGCACAGGCCCTATGAAGAAAGCCTGAGTGACTTGGGTCTGTTCTCAGTGGAGAGAAGAAGGCTAAGAGGGGATTTAATAGAGACATACAAGATGATAAGAGGATTAGATAGGGTGGACAGTGAGAGTGTTTTTCCGAGGATGATGACGTCAGCTTGTACGAGGGGGCATAGCTACAAATTGAGAGGTGATAGATTTATGACAGATGTCAGAGGCAGGTTCTTTAGAGAGTGGTAAGGGTGTGGAACGCCCTGCCTGCCAGTGTAGTTAACTCAGCCACGTCAGGGGCATTTAAACAGTCCTTGGATAGCATATGGATGATGATGGGATAGTGTAGAGGGATGGGCTTAGATTAGTTCACAGGTCGGTGCAACATCGAGGGCTGAAGGGCCTGTTCTGCACTGTATTGTTCTATGTTCTATGTAATTCACTGATGTCCTTTAGGGAAGCAAAGTGCCATTCTCATATGGTCTCAGTGATTTCATTTCCGTTATTAGACCTAAAATCAGATCACGTCTTGTTCTGATTCCCCAGTCTCCTCATTTTGAGCACTCCACCATATTCTATGTTCCTCAATTTTCATTCAAAATCGTCTTACGTATTCTGTCATTAGTATGATAATACATTATGACTAAGATATCTTTACTGTTATTTTCTCAGCTTCTGTGGTGAATAATTTTCCAACCTCAGTGATTTTAATCTCCATTTTACCTCATCATGTTTTTTGTCCTCTGAGTTCATTCCCCTCTTATCTTCCCTAATTCTCTCCCTCTGTATAAACACCACAAACCATTTTCACAATTCCTTCAGTCATTCACAGATGAGGTAATTTCTGATTATTTCCCTGTGTCAGTTTCCACTAACATTCAGCGTTACAATCCACTAGCTCCATCTTCTGAATGTGCCCCATTCTGAATGGGACCAACCTCCCAAAAAAAGTGACTTACAGGCACCTGTTCAGATTTCCTGTTGTTTAATCAGAGTCATAGAATCCATGAGTAATACAGTAAAGAAACAGATTCTTCAGTTCAATTTGTTCTTGCCAACCAGGTTTCTCAAACTAAATTAATCTCATTTGTTTGGATTTGGCCCATATCCCTGTAAACACTTCCTATTCATGGACTTCTCCAAATATTTTTTAAATATTGTTAGTGTACCTGTGTCTACCACTTCCCCTGATAGTTCATTCCACAAATGAGCACCCTGTTTGTGAAAATGTTGTCGCTCAGATCTTTTTTAAATCTTCCTCTCCTCACCTTAAAAAAAATGCCCTCTAGTTTTGAACTCTGTTCAGGAAAACTCGTCATTTTATAAACTTCCATAAAGTCACCCCTTAACCTCCCATACTGCAGGGGAAAAAGTCCAAGCCTACCCTTATAACCCCATCCCTCCAGTCCTGACAACTTCCTTGCAAATCTCTTTTGCACCCTCTCCAATTTAATTATATGCCTTCCGCCCTTCATTTGCCACACATTTCCAGAGTTGCTGATCTGCTAAACCTCACCTGCTCCTTCACCTTTGATGCTGTAGTCCTACAAAACAAATACTCTCACCCCAACATTCTCCCCAGAATACCCAACATTTTCACTACCTTAAGCCTAAAAGATGTAGACTTGAAGAGTATGGCCAAGAACAAGTTTAGTCATCTGTTGCCAGATCTGGCTGGTGTTGCAGTATGCCATTGATATTAAGACCATCTGTTGTCTTTGCTGTATCTGCCCATTCTTCCAGCCAAGTTTCTTCGTAAGCTCCCTCTTATCCTAGCCCTGAACTTGCTTCTTTCACTAGTGCCTCCTACTTCTTTAGACCCTATCCAAGCTGATCCTGTCCTGCTTTCTTGAACCTGTTTCCATGAAAATGATCATCCAACTTCACCTGCTGGCCCCCTTCTTCACTGATACTATTCTTTGTTATCAGATGTCTTCCCTTTTCTCCTTTAAATTGGCTGTCATCATCCTTCTGCCCAGAAAAGGTCCTTAACTTCACCACCCATTTCCACTTTCCCTATCCTTTCGAAAGTCATTGAATATGATTCAAATCAATATCCACCTTTCCAGAGCTTGACGTTTGAATCCACAGTACTGAAATGGCACTGAAATCAATGGGATGGAAACCAAGTGCCAGAAATACTCGGCACATTTGGCAACATTTGTGTAGAGAAAAATAGAGTAATGTTTCAAGTCAAATATGATTTTTCAGAACTGAAGTAAAATAGAATTGTGATAGGTTGTATCCTGTTCAAAAAAGGCAGGGGAGAACCTTTTGTTTTTGTTTCAGATTTCCAATATCCACAATATTTGATTTTACTGGAACTTAAACTATGGCAAATTCAAACTATCCCTCCTTATGTTTGATTTCTTGGCAGTCCTTGAGTCGCTTGCTCACAGAATTCACTTCTACCACCTTTATCGACTGTCGCCCAGCTATCTGTGAATGCTCTTGTCTAGTTCCATTCTTGTCTACCTAATCATAATCAAATTATCAGTTGCAACAAATTCTCTTCCTGCTCCTGCATTGTTACGTCGAATATTTTCCAAATATCTATTCCTCCCTTCCTCCTATTTCGAATCTTCACGCTGTATCTCAGTAACATAATCTGAAAACGTAGCATTACCAGGCTGCTGCGGATAACACCCCACATTTTTATCTCACCACCACCATTCTTAACTCACTGTTGCTAAATTACTGGCCAGTTCATCCAATAGCCAATGCTGCTTGAACATTGTCTCCCCAGCTAAGAATGAGCGGACTGAAGCCACTATTTTCAGTCTGTGCTCAAAATTCCATTCCTTACTGACTCCATCCCTTACACCACAACTGGCTGTTCCCAAACTTAATGATGCATTTGAACTTGAGATGAATTTCCTGACGCTTAGTTGCAGTATCATGAAAGCTGCATTTTGCCACCTTTGTAGATTGTTCGATTGCACTTATGCCTCAGTTCATCTGCTGAAACTCTTAATCAGGTCTTTGTTACTTTTAAACTTGGCAATTCCAATGCATTCCTAGCTGGTCACCTGTACTCTGCTGCCCATAAAACTGAAGTTATCTAAACTTCTGCTCCCCTCACCTTTACTTACGTCAAGTCCCATTCACATATCAGCCTTCACTGTGCTTACTTACAGTGGCTCTGAATCTTGCAACATCTTGATTTTAAAATCGTCATCCTTGTTTTTGAATGTCTCCTTGGTTTCACCTCTCCCTTTCTCCTCGACATCTTTAAACCTGCCAGTCCTTCAGGGTAGCTTGGGATATTTCTTCAGCATATTTCTTCTTATTACCTTGCTTTTCTGTTTTGAGGCACTTCTTAATTCTGTGACAATACTGTACCTTTAAGAGATCGTTTTGTCCTGGTTTCTTTTTAGAGAGAGATTGAATGAGAAGTGACAAGATGACTATTGAAGACCGCTTGAGTAAAAAGCTTGGGAGGCCTTGGGTTTTTTTTTAATAGAGCTGGAATGTGTGTGGCCAGCTCTCTCAGATCAGAATTTCTGAGTCGCATCTGAAGCTGTTGGGCTCTCAAAAGAGTTGGAAGCTTCAGTGAATGTCTCCTAGCTGCTTCTGTCTCTCTATTTCCTCTTGATGTTTTTTTCCTCCTAAATGGAAGAACTGCATGTGAGAATCTGTCTCTGAATTGTCCTTTTTGCCAAGGGGTGTGTTTATGGGATATTACTGTATTGGAACAGTTAATTAGTGATAGTTACTAAAGCTATTATTCTGTAGAGTTTCCAGTGGAATTAAGTTCTTCTAAATTCCTCTGGTATTTTAACTACAGCGTTTAAATAAATTATGTTTTGCTTAATGTCAAGTAATTTGACCAGTCACAGAGCTTCAGAAACAGATAATTTACATTTGCCCTTAAAATAAGAAAAAGTTTGGATCTAGGCTGCCTTCTTAAAATATTTTCAGGGAATCTGGCCTGGTCCATAACAAACTAGAGCTCTTTTCGGGATCAAAATCACTAATGCCAGGTTGAGTTTTGGATTATTGGGCTCAAAGGCTGCGAGAGGTAATTGTTGGTGTCTTTTATTTCAGGTGATGAATTTGGTTAGTAAAAACAGTGTGTGCCAAGTTTTCTGGGGGTGGAAGAAATCATTTCAGGGGTTTTACAGAAAGTCAGTAAGGAAAAGCTTTCCGAATTGGCAAACAAGCTGGAGTTGGGTTTGCCTGGGTCTGTGAGAAAAGAGGAAATAATTACAGCAATCCCACAGCATTTACAATTGCACAGAGTGCCATTGGAGTCAGTGGAAATGGCTAAACTAAGGAATGTCATAAAAGAGGTTAGACTGACAATGATTTTGCAAAGTATCCCCTGAGTTTAGAGCATTTAGCAGTTGCATATGTGACTGCCATGGTAGAATGATTGAATCAAGGAACCAAAATTAGAAATGATCAGATATCATGGAAAGTTCAAGGGTTGGAGGAGGTTAGAGATGGGGAAGGACAAGGCACTACAGGAATTTTAGTTCAAACATGAGAATTTTGCAACAAAAGTGTTGCTATGCTAGTAGCCAGTGTAAGTCAGCAATATTAGAGGTGATTGATAAATGAGTTGACAAGAATGATAAATGAGTTGAATGTGGTTTGCTAGGAATTTCAGAATGTTTGATGAAATCTGAGAGTAGCATAGAAAATTAAAGTATAGGTGGTTGGAGCTAATGTATTGACACGGTCAAAGAACTGGCTGGCAGACCAAAAACAATGAGTTGGAATAAACTGGTCATTTTCTGAGTGGCAGCCAGTAACAATTGGAGTAGCACAGGGATAAGTGCATAGACTCCAGCTATTCATATATATGTTAATAATTTAGATGAGGAAAGAAAATGTAACATTTCCAAGTTTGAAATTACACAGCTGGGTGGGAGGCTGAACTGTGAGGAAGGTCTAATGATACTTCATTATGATTTGGGCAAGTAGATTGAGTGGGTAAATGCATGGCAGATGAAGACTAAAGTGAATAAATGTGAGGTTATCCACTTTGGTAGCAAAAACAGGAAGGCAGATTATTACTTGAATGTCAGTGCAGTTGGAAAAGAAGAAGGTGCAACCATGACTGGGTGTCCTTGTACACCATTTACTGAAAGTAAACATGCAGGTGCAGCAGACAATGAAGAAGGCAAGTGGAATGGTGACCTTCATAGAGACAGGATTCAAATACAGGACTGAAAAGTTGAGAGTCACTGTCACAGTCCAAGGATGTAGTGTAAGTCATGTGGTAGTAGGATGAGGAGAAATTTCTTGACCTGGAGAATGGCGAGCCTGTGGAATTCTCTGTCACAGGAAGTGGTTGAGGCTAGAACACTGAATGTTTTCAATAAAGAGACATTATAATAGTTCTTCAGTCTAATGGAATCAAAGGGAGAAAGCAGGAGCAAGGTACTGAGTAGGGTGATCAACCATGATCATATTGAATGGCGGAACAGGCTCACATGGCCAAATCCTGTTCCAATTTTCTATGTTTCTATGAGTTAGATTTGATGCACATTAGGATCCTGGCAGCAGAGTTTTTGATTAACGTGCATTTAGATCATCGAATCCCTACAGTGTGGAAACAAGCCCTTCGGCCCAACAAGCCCAACCTGACCCTCAGATCATCCCATCCAGACCCATCCCCCTATAAGCCACCTAATCTACACATCCCTGAACACTATGGATAATTTAACATGGCCAATCCACCCTAGCCTACACATCTTTGAATTGTGGGAGGAAACCAGAGCATCTGGAGGAAACCCACACAGACACTGGGAACATGTGCAAGCCCCACACTGTCGTCGGAGGGTGGAATCGAACCCAGGTCCCCGGCGAAGTGAGGCAGCAGCACTAACCAAAAAGCCTCTGTGCCACATTTGGATGTGGGAACTGAGAAATGTCCACATACCTAAATGGATAAACATTTTAAACCATAGTTTTGCTTTAGTTTTTCTCTCCTCATGTTTCACTTAAGAATTTATTGAAATTAGTTGTTGTCTTAAATTAGGAACTACCACCTTTATGGTTACTGAGACAGGATTTCCATGCAGGATTTGGAGTTTCCCAAACATCATGGAGTTTTAACTCCCAGGTTAGTATGTTCATGAGCAATTAAGGGTAGGCAACAAATGCTGGCCTTGCAAATTCCATGAAAGAGTAAAAAAAAGTTGCAAACGTACTTTTCTAGATTTCCAGTTCCAAATATCTAATAATCAAAGCGTGTAATCCAAAGAAGGATTGTGTAATCTGAAGAAGGATTGTGTTTCAGTACCAAAAATACCTGTATTTAAAAAAAAGCATGTTAAGACAGGAGCTATCAAGATTTACAACTTACCTTTGAAAGCCGTGATCTTAGCAATAATTGTGAAACATTTGCAGTAGTCTATGGTTAGTTATTTGAAATGAATTGTTTGTGTGATGAGCTTGTTAGAGCTGGAGCCAGTTCCCAACTTTGCGTGTCTTAGAAAAAAAAATTTCCACCTCCTGAATTAAAATATTGACTTCTATACAATTCAACTTTTATAGCTTGGGACTTGTGCTTTTATGTCTGACTGGAAAGTAAGAAATCATTGCTAGACATCCAATAACCTGGAAAGATGAAATGAGATAATGGGAATAAAATTCAATTTTTGCATGTTAGTTACAGAAATCATGATTACCCATGTAATTATCTGAAGCAAATTAATGACTGATTTTGAATTACATTGGCAAAATATGATTCATATGATCTGTAATCAAATCATAAATTAAGGTGTGTTCAGTTTAACATTAAAACAACATTCAATTTTGAGGTCTATTGTTGGATAAAACTAGTGCTTTTTTTGATGTCGTAAAGTATAAGTTGAATGTGCATAATTCTTATTGATGTCAACAGCTTAAATGACACCAGTGTAAAAAAAATCTTTGGTGAGATAACAGCCTAATTCAGACTTTAAATATTTATCTTCTGCTGTGTGTTTGTTCTGGTCTCTGATGAACCCTCAGTCACTCTTCTTTATTTTTACTTAGTGATTTTTTAAAAAAATGTAATTTTACCTAATAAGCTATCAGTGCATCAGACAAAAATCTCTAAAAATGAGTGACATGAAGCCATGAGAAATGTTACCGGTTTAATCTAAAGGCATGTCAAATCTATATAGCTAGGAACATTTTAAACGTTTGACTTGTTGGAGATTTGTTTCACGTATGAAATAGCTTTGGAATTTTATAGTGTTAAACAAATGGGTTGAAGGCTACAACGCACAAACAGCGCTAAGAGGAAGCTGTGTTACCTTTTCAGCTACACTGTTCCACTTTGTTACATGTTAAAGAACGTGGTGCTATTGCATCTAGGCTAGTAATTGAGAGATGGAATATAGCTCTGAGGTCCTGGATTCATGTCTTGCCATTACAGCTGGTGAAATTTAATTTCAATTAATAAATCAAGAATTAAAAGCAAGTATAAGAATTATAACCATGTAAACATTATTGATTTGTCATTAATGTCCTTTCAAGAAGGAAATCTGCCTCCATACATGTACTTCCATACCTACAGCAATGTGATTGTCTCTCAAGTGCCCAACCTAGTAACCTTCTCAGATCAATTGCAATTACAGATGGACAACAAATGCTTGCTTTTCTAGTAACTCCTACATCCCATGGTACAATTTTAAAAAAAAACTAAAGAATGAATGCTGTATTGGTTCCTTTAAGACAATGTGAGAAATTTATATTTCTAATCATTGTGTCATTTAGCTGTTAAAATCTGTGCTCATCTTAACAGTTAGTTTAAACAGGTGCTAATAAATCTACACATTTAATTATCATCATTGTTGTTGAAGGTCCCACTGAAATCTTTTCTAAATGTAATTGTTATCATTGCAAAGCTAATTATTTATTTATTGAAGTAAAGGTGGCACTTATTGTGTTTTTTCTATTCACTCCTGGGATGTCGGTGTCACAGGCTGGGCCAGCATTTATTCCCCAACTCTAATTTCCCTTGTGAAGGTGGTAGCGAGTTGCTTCCTTGAACCGCTGCAATCCATTTTGGTGTAGGTAGACCTACAGTACCATTAGAGAGAGAGAGTTCCAGGATTTTGATCTTGTATCACTGAAGGAATGACATTATATTTCCAAGTTAGGATGGTGAGTAGCTTGGAAGGGAGCTTGCAAGTGTTGGTGTTCCCAGTCTTGCCTCCCCTCTGCACATCATCTCTTTTGTCTGTCTTGTACTAAGGCTGCAGGGAGACCAAAATCTGTGTGATCCTGCGAGAACCCAAAATGAGTATCTGTGAGTGGGGTGATGCTCGTTAATTGCTGCATGATAACATCTTGATGACATCTTCAATCACTTAGAAACGTGAAAACCGAGAAAATAGAAGCAATAGTAGGCCATTTTGCCCTTTCAGCCTGACCCACTATTCATAATGATCATGGTTGACCATCCAACTCAATAGCCTGTTCTAGCTTTTCCCCGTAATCCTTACTTCCTTTTAGCCCATATGCTGCATCCAACTCCTTCTTAGAATTACACAACATTTTTTGCCGCCACTGCTTTCTGGAGTAGATTTCTATGAGACGGCCCTCGTTCTTCTGAACTCCAGCAAATATAATCCAAAACAATTCAGCCTCTCCTCTATGTGAGTCGTGTCATCTCGGGAATCAGTCTGGTTAACTTTTGCTGCACTCCCTCTATAGCAAGAATATCCTTCTTCAGATAAGGAGACCATAACTGCACACTAGTTTCCAAATGTGGTCTCACTAAGGCCTTGTATAATTGCAACAAGACATACTTGTTCCTGGAGTCAAATCTTGTCATGAAGACGAACGTACCATTTTCCTTCTTGACTACCAACTGCATCTGCACACTTAACTTCAAACAACACCCAAGGCTGATTGCACCTTACCCTCTCTCAGTTTATAGCCATTTAGATCATCTGCCTTATTTTTAAAACCAGAAAGTGGAGAAGCTCACATTTATCCCTATTATACTGCATCAGCCACAGGTTCACACTGACGCATCTTTGCATCCTCCTCACAGTTCACTCTTGCAACCAACTTTGTGTCGCCTGCAAAATTGAAGCTACTACATTTTGTTTCCTCATCTAACTCATTAATATATGTTGAGAATAGTTGAGATCCTAGTACTGATCCCTGCAGTACCCCACTAGTCAGAAAAAGACCCTTTTGGTCTTCCTTTGTTTCCTGTCTGTCAGCCAGTTTTCTATCCATCTCAAAACACTACTCCCAACCCCTTGCATTTTAATTTTACATGCTAATACTTTAGCGTGGGACCTTGTCTCAAACCTTCTCAAAATCCCAGTAAACCACATCCAATGGCCCCCCCTTTAACAACTCTACTAGTTACACCCTCAAAGAATTCCAGTATATTTTTCAAGTATGATTTCCCTCTTGTAAATCCATGTTTACTCCTTCCAAAGATAGTAGAAACTGCCGATGCTGGAGAATCTGAGATAACACGGTATAGAGCTGGATGAACACAGCAGGCCAAGCAGCATCAGAGGAGCAGGAAAGCTGACGTTTCGGGTCGAGACCCTTCTTCAGAAGAAAGGGTCTCAACCCAAAACGTCAGCTTTCCTGCTGCTCTGATGCTGCTTGGCCTGTTGTGTTCATCCAGCTCTATACTGTGTTATCTCATTTATTCCTTCCAACTTGCGACTGTTTCCAAGTGATCTGCTATTTACTGATAGCAGACATTTTTATGATTGTGAATGGAATAATAGGGGAGTAATTGGCCAAGTTAGATTTGACCTGCTTTTGTGAACAGGATGTACCTAGCCAATTTTTCACATTATTTGAAGGATGCCGATGTTGTAGCTGTCATGAAATAGTTTGGCATGGGACACAGCAGGTTCTCAAACCCAAGTCTTCAGGACCATCTTTGGAATGCTGTCAGGGCCTGTAGCCTTTGCAGTAGGCCAATCTTTCCAGCTATTTCTGAAATAAAATGGCGTAAATCAAATGGCTGAAGACTGGCATCTGTGTTGCTCTTACCATCAGGAGGAGGTGAAGATGAGTCTTCCACTTGGCAATTCTGGCTGAAGAATGTTACCAATGCTGCCTTTTGTCATTTTTGCACTGGGCTGCTCCATTATAGGAATGGGGCTATTAGTGAAGAGTCTGCTTTCAGTGAGTAAGTTAATGCCCATCACCATTTCACAACTGGATGTGGTGGGGCTGTACATCTTAGTTGTGATCAGTTGGATATAGAATTGCTTAGCTCTTTCTATCACCTGCTGCTCTGAATGGCTTTGGCATGCAAGTAGTCCTGTTGCGTAGCATCAGAGACAGATAACCTGTTTTAAGTATGCATGGTGCTGCTCCTGACTTGTTCTCCAGCTATGTCCTTGAGGACGCCTCCAATGCGATCAGTAGTCATGCTATCGATTGACTTTAGTTAATGAACATTTAAGTCCCTCAATCAGATTGCATTTTCCATCCTTGCCGCCTTCACTACTCCCTCCAGTTGGCTTTGTGGTTTAGTGAGATTATTGAGCTGGGGACCCATGCTCGAACCAAGCCAGGGCAGATGATGGAATTTGAATTTAGTAGATATCTGTATATTCATTGTACATTGTCAGATAACCAATCCGGTCCTTTAGAGAATGAGACTTCTGGCTTTGCCTGAACTGGTCTACAAGTGACTCCAAATTCACAACGATGTGGTTGACTGCCCTCTTTGGCAATAAATGTTGGCCTGGCTGGTGACACCCACATCCTGTCAATAAAGAATGAAAAACCTCATGGAAATCATGTAGGTACTTGATTTAAGAATTCCGTAATGAGTTATACTAATGCCAAGCCCAATAGTGAAAAGTATGAATGCATGTTTTCTGTCCATTCTGAAAGCTAATTGTAATCAGCTTTTAATCAGAAGATTTTCTTCTATATCTGTTGCTAAACTATTGGCTAATTATTTCATATAGCGTAAAATATGTAAATGTGAGAAGATGGAATTCACAACTTCGCTTGCATATATTTTTAAAAATATTATCAATATTATCAATATAATTCTTATATCAATGCACTTCATTTAATGGCTGAGACTGTGACATTGATTTTTCTTCATGAAAGACCTACTAACTTTGTTCACATGATGAATTCTGAGATCGCAGAAAACCTTTCATAAAGAATCATAGAGTCCCAACAGTGTGGAAACAGGCCCTTTGGCCCAACAAGCCCACACTGACCCTCAGAGCATCCACCCAGACCCATCCTCCTATAACCCACCTAATCTGCACATCCCAGAACACTACGGGCAATTTAGCATGGCCAACCCACCTAGCCTGCACATCTTTGAACTGTGGGAGGAAACTGTAGCACCCAGAGGAAACCCACACAGACACAGGAAGAATGTGCACACTCCACACGGTTGCCCGTAGGTGGAATCACTCCCATGTACCTGGTGCTGTGAGGCAGCAGTGCTAACCACTGAACCACCATGCTGCCCCGGATTCTTTTGAAACTTGCAAAAAAATTTCCTGCTGACTTTCACTTTCTGTGTTTCACTTAGACCTGTTTGAGGTTGATTGTGCTCTCTATGTCAGGTTTCCTCTTGCAAGGAAATTATCTACATATCACTGACTGAGTCTCTGTCCAGTTTTTGCTAGATACGTTGAATGTACCTAGTCTTCACAACTCTAAACACATACTACATCTCATTACTTCGGTGTTTCGTCACCAAGACATTCTAACCAGCACTCAATGCTCAATGTTTCATGCTTGGCGCATTGTGATTAACCTTTACTTTGTCTTAATTTTTTTTTACTTTGCTGTGGATGTCAGGCTTAAGTAAATTAAACCTTGTTCTGGGAATGTGTTTAAATATTAACTTGTATTAACCTTTATATGTTGGGGAATTATTCTGAAACAGAACAGAGAGTTGTTCAGTCTGTGTTCAAGAAAAATGGAAATTACTGTCCAGCAAAAACTTCTGTAAAGGCTTCTTCATAATCAGCTCACTTCTTTCTGAAACACCATTTGATGTTGATTGATTAAGTGGTATTTAAGTGTGATTGACTCCATTAGTATTGAAAATTATTTCAATCTGTTGGTGTAAATTGAAAACCATTATTTAACACAAATACCTCTGACAACCTATAGATTGCAAATCAGTTTCTCAAAACCTTGATAGTTTTGACAGTTGTATTGAGCATAGACTCTGCATTGATCTACTTGCTGTAACTAGTGACCAAAGTAGAAATCTACATGCTCGCATTCTCATGGTTTTCTTGTGTTTGACCGTGGAATTGAAATATCTTCAGTTTGATAATTTGGTGTATTGATGCACACTTTACAGCTTTTCAACATCTGTGTCTACCTTTGGATATCAAAATCGATTCTTATGACTGCTCTGTGACAGGATTATCCCTGTATTCTCTTGACAAAGTTCCTCCAATCATTTCTATTCAACTGTTCGAATAATAATTTTTAAACATGACAGGAAACAACCTTGATCTACCTGCAGTTAATTTCTACATTTGAAATGCTCGTGCAATTTCTAATAATCACACTGTCATCATGGGATAATTGAATACCTCACTGTAAACTATGTCCTTGTGAACTTCTTCATTAATTAGCTTGACCAACAAAGACATGTCATTGTGTTTGTACAGTAATTCACAACTGACTCAATTGCTAGAAATGAATCAGTTTTCAAGGGAACTCTTGAAAGAACACAAGAATTTGCATGATCTGCTAATTTGTGGTATTTAATATTGTACCAATGGATAATTTTATCATTTAGTTATCCTTATTCAAAGACCATTTTGTGTACGCTTAACACTTAGCCAATGACAGACATGCTTTTACTGATTCCTATTATACCTAGGCTCAGTTTAACTGTAGCCAGTTTCTTACCACCCTAAAAGCTGTTACCACCTAGAATAGAATAGGATGCATTGTCATCCAATTGCCATAGAATAGGATGCATTGTCATTTTCTACATTTCTTATTCCATTGGGATACAGTTCTTGGGACAACTAGGCAGTTTTGTGATTTTCCACAGGTCTGCTACATCTGTTATAGTGAAAAGAAATTATTTCGTAACACATTTTAATGTTTAATTTGGTGGTAGCTATGTGATATTTATAGTCACCAATTTTGGTGGCTGTGAGCCTATAGTGTCGCTATGTCTGGGCCAGGAGGACTGGAACATAGGGATTAGGAGCAGGAGTGGGCAATTCAGCCCTTCCACCCCACTCCACTATTTAACATGTTCAGGGCCAATCTTATCCGGATCTTAACTTCTAATATAACGACAGTTCACAGACGGTATGTTCCTGTTAGAAGGGAAAGGGCACAATGGGTGAACAGAGATATTGAGGCTCTGGTCAAGGATAAGAAAGAGGTATATTGTCAGGTATAGACAACTAAGATCAAGTGAATCTCTTTGAAGAATATCAGGAATGGATGGCCATTACTAAGAGGGAAACCAAGAGGGCAAAAAGGGGATGTGAAATAGCCTTGGCAGATAAGGTTAAGCATAATCCAAAGAGATTCTACAAGTAGGTGAAGAGCAAAAGAGCAACAAATGAGAGTATCAGGCCCCTTGAAGACCACCGAGGTTTTCCTTATGTGGAACTGCAGGATATGGGTGAGATACTAAAAGAATATTTTGTGTCAGTATTAACTGTGGAGAAAGACATGGAAGCTAGGGAACTCATGGAAATATTGTTGGCTTTAAAATAGTCCACTTAAAAAGAAGAGGTGCTGGAGGTCTTAAAAACCATAAGTGTAGATAAATTCCTGAGGCCCAATCAAGCATATCCCAGGACATTGTGGGAAGCTGGGAAGAAATTGTGCAGTCCCATTTGCTAGATCTTACAAATGGGTCTAGTTTAGTTTGAGGAACCTGGTTGATGTGGATGAGTTGGACTGAAGGATCTTTTTCCGTGCTGTATGCTTTCATGACTGCATAACTCGATATCTTACACTCCAATGATATGCTTTCATGACTGCATAACTCCATTCTACTGTCTGCCCACCATCACTCTTTTTCGCGTTCTTCATCTGAAACATATTTATTTCTTTCTTGAATCTGTTGATTGATTCTGCCGCCATTGCGCTTTGGGGCAGTGAGTTCCACAGATTCACAACTCTCTCAGGCAAGTAGTTCCTCCTCATCTCAGTTTTGAACCTACCTTCTCTCACTCTTTATCTATGACATTTTTATTTGAGACTGCCCTACAAGGGGGACAATCTGTTCAGTGTTCACCAAATCTAATCCTCTTTAGCATTTTATATATCTCAGTCAGATACTCCTCTCATTCTTCTGAACTCTGGCGAGTGCAAGCCCAAGCTATTCAACCTTCGTACGACAGCCCTTTCATCCCCAGAATCAATCTGGTGAACCTCCTCTAAACTGTTTCCAATGCCACCACACCCCTTCTTAACTAAGCATGCCAACACTGTGCACAGTACTCTAGGTATGGTCTCAGCAACACCTTACATAATTGTCACAACATTTCTTTATATCTGTAATCCTATCCTTTTGCAATAAAGGCCAGGATTCCATGTCTTTTTTATTGTATTTTGCACCTGCATATCTACTTGCTATGATTTATACACAAAGAAACCCAGATCCTTCTGCACTGATGCATTTTGAATTTGCTTCCCTCGTAAAAAATAATTTGCCCTTTCGTTTTGCTGGCCAAAATGGACAACTTCACACCTAGCTACATTAAACTCGATCTGCCAGATTCTGCCCCATTCTCCTTAGATGATTAGTATCCATTTGTATGCTCTCTATCACTTCATCAGAGCCTGTTTTCTTATGTATTTTAGTATCATCAGAGAATTTTGCTATGTTACACTCTGTTCCTGCTTGCAGCTCATTTGTGTAGATTTTAAAAAGTTGAGGTTCGAGAACTGGGTCCTGTGGCACCCCAATTGTTTGCCATCCAGAAAAAGGACTCACTCAAATGAATGAATGATTTTATATAAATATGTTTGTTTTTTTTTAAAAGAAGTAAGAATGAGTGATTTTGTTGTCGCATATGTAGGAAGATACATTGAAATGTGCTTTTTTTTCCCAATCTGGTACCATTTTGAGTAACAAAAAGAGTAAAAAGAAATGACTTAAGTAGAGTTCATCTTCTGTTCAAATTGGGTCTTTTTTTTCCAAACCTCTGCTTTCTGTCAGTTGGCCAGTACTCTACCCTCAACCCCCTGGGATCTAACCTTCTGAATCATTCTTTTGTATGGCACCTTATCAAGTGCCTTCTGGAAGTCAAGGTATGCCACATCCACCATAACCCCATTATCTACCTTGCTAGTTACATCCGCAAAGAACTCCAGAAAGTTTGTCAAGCATGACTTGCCGTTCATGAAACCGTGCTGATACTGGTGAAATGAGCTTTGTTTTGTTGTTGAGTTCTTCTTTTAAACAAGTTAGGCAAGGTAAACCCTGTTTTTATGATTTAATGTTTGTCTGGGACTTTCTACAGTTCTGGCCAATCAGGGAGATATACTTAATAGTTTGAAATAGAGTTGTTCATTTAGATGGCATGCTACTGTTAGTTTCTTTGCATAGCTGGACCCAATGCCTTTCTGTCTGGGTTCTCCTTTGTTCAGTGGATAAGCTGTTGGTGGTATGTCTGTCCAGAATAACTGTTGCCTCTTACATTACGCTAATGTCAGTAGCACCTGGCTGCTGCATTTGCATTGTGTTTGGTGTGTGGATTTTGTGATTTCAGATTTTACTTGGCAAGTGTACCCAACAACATTTGGCCAAATTAGCAATCTATCTGTGTTTTAGCAGCTACTTCCAAATGTTCAGTTGTCTCCTCCTTTATGACTGACTCAGCAACATGCCTACTACAGAGGTAAAACTAATTGGTCTAAAGTTTGCCATTTTTTTGCTTTTAGTTTTGAAAAGGGTGCCATGTGAACATGTTTCCAATCTTTTTTGGAATGTCGTAACTAATGCATCTGCTATCTCTGCTCCCACCTCCTTTAATATCCTAGGGTGCAGAATTTCAGACCCTGGGGACTTATTTGCCTTAATTCCTATTGGTTTGCTTAATACTTTTGCCCTAGTTATAGTAATTTCACCAAGTTCCTCTGTACTAACTGCAGTTTTGGGGAGGAAATTATCTTCCACTGTGAAAAGAGACAAAATATTAGTTTAATGTCTCTGCCATTTCTGAGCCTCGTGTTATTTCCTCATCATTTTTGTCTTCTAAATGGCTAACATTTTCTTCCACTATTCTCTTCCTTTTTTATAATACAATAGAAGCTTTTGGTACTAGTGCTTACATTTTCTTTTGGTTTCCTTTTGTAATTTATTTTAGCTCTTTTAGTTTTTCGTAACTCTTTGCTGATATTTAAATTTCTCCCAATCCTCCAGGGCGCCACGAACTTTAGCAGTATGATGTGCCTTAGTTTTTGCCTTTATTATCCTTGTCCTCCTCCTTAAGCCAAAGATGATTATTTTTTAACCTTTTTTACAATTCCTCTTCCTGTTAGGAGCATAATTGAGAGGAGTTTGCTATCTCCCTAAGCATTTGCCACTGTTCTTCAATTGTCCTGCCCTTTAATATTTTTTCCCAGTCCTTTCAGGTCAGCTCCTTCCTCATGCCTATGTACCATTGACCAACATTAGAACTCTTGTATGTGAATCTGTCTTCGTGCTTTCAATCCAGATTTTGAAACTCTAGCATGCTGTGGTCACTCCTTCCAAGAGGATCCTTAACAACAAGACCATTTATCAATACTTCTTCATAATATAATACCAAATCTAAAGGCCTTTTTTTCCTTCATGTATATTGCCAGACCTGCTGAACCTTTCCAGCAACGGAGGTACTACGGTGTAGAGCTGGATGAACACAGCAAGCCAACCAGCATCAGAGGAGCAGGAAAGCTGACATTTCAGGACTTGTGCTCCTGAGATGCTGCTTGGCCTGCTGTGTTCATCCAGCCCCACATTTTATTATCTTGGAATTCTCCAGCATCTGCAGTTCCCATTATCTCTGATTTCAGGACTAGACCCTTCTTCAGAAATGGGGGAGGGGAAGGGGTTTCTGAAATAAATAGGGAGAGAGGGGGAGACGGATAGAAGATGGATAGAGGAGAAGATAGGTGAAGAGGAGACAGACAGGTCAAAGAGCACATTGGGAACAGCGGATACAGTATACCACATGAGCAGATGTGCAGGTGAACATCTGTTTGATGTAGAAAGTCTTCTTGGAGCCTGAGATGGGGGTGAGGGGGGAGGTGTAGGGGCAGGTGTAGCATTTCCTGTGGCTGCGGTCCTTGAAAAACGAGGACATCTGAGATGTACTGGAGTGGAATGTCTCATCCTGGGAGTAGTTGCGGCAGCGGCGAAGGAATTAGGAACAGGGGATGGCATTTTTGCAGGAAGGTGGGTGTGAGGAGGTGTATTCTAGGTAGCTGTGGGAGTCGGTGGGCTAGAAATGGATTTCAGTTTCCAGGTGGTTGCCAGAGATCGAAACAGAGACATCCAGGAAGGAGAGAGAGGTATTGGAGACAGTCCAGGTGAACTTAAGGTTGGGTGGAAGGTGTTGGTGAAGTGGGTGAACTGTTCGAGCTTGTTGTGGGAGCACGAGCCTGCACCGATACAGTCATCAATGTAACGGAGGAAGAGATGGAGTCCAGTGTATGTACGGAAGAGGGATTGTTCCAAGTAACCTACAAAGAGGCAGGCATAGCTTGGGCCTATGTGGGTACCCATGGCCACCTCCTTTGTCTGTTGGAAGTGTGGAAGGAATTGAAAGAGAAGTTGTTGAGGGTGAGGATGAGTTCACCTAAGTGGATGAGGGTGTCAGTGGAGGGGGACTGGTTGGGTCTGTGGGACAGGAAGAAGCGGAGGAATCTGTATGGGGAGTTCAGCAACTGCTGTTCCTGATTTATTTAATCCGCAGTTCTTTTGGCTTTTATTACCACATCTAAAGGAGCCACTTCTCTGGTTGGCTCTGTGGCATTTACGCTGTATGAACCTTTCTTCGAGGCTACCTTTGCCCAGCTGATTGATCCAGTGAAAATGTATGTTCAAATCATACTCATTATCATTTTCATAAACCCTCATTATTTCCTGGTTTATACTATGCCCTATTTTGGAAGTACTGCTTGGGTGCCTGCAAATTACTCCTACCAAAGAGATTTTTCCTTTGCTTTTTAATTTCCACCCAGACTGATTCAACATTTTGCCCCTATGCTCTCGAGAAAGAAGTCCCAGCCTGTCTAGCCTCTCCGTGTAACTCAAACCCTCCAGTCTCAGAAACGTCCTTGTACATCATTTTTGCACTGTTTCCAGTTTAATAACATGTTTCATTTGGCAGGGTGACTAGATTTATATGCAGTGCTCGAAATGCAGCCTTACCAATGTCTCGTACAGCTGTAACATTATGTCCCAACTCCTACACTCAGTGCTCTGACAAATGAAGGCAAGCTTGCCAAATGTCTTCTTCACAGCTCTGTCTACCTATCACACCAATTTCAAGAAACTGTGTACCTGCATTCCTATGTCTGTCTATTCGACAACACTCCCGTGGGCACTATGTCATCAATAATCAATAAAGACATTCCAACTCCTGCTCCTTCTTATCTATCCTTTCGGAATACTGAGTGCCCTCAGACATTTAACACCCAGTCCATATCTTCATGTAACCACTTTTAGGTAATCCCCACAGGGTCATACCCATTTGTTTTGATCTGTCCCGTCAGATCATCGACTTTATTCTGAATGCAGCTTCTCCAGAGGTTTGTAATGTCTGAAAAAATTAGTAAAAAAAAACCAGAAGCATACGTAAAAGAAGCACTAGGCCATGAATTTGTGGAGAGTGAGACACCAGCAAGTAAGATATTGGAGTGAATGCACTGGAGAAAGCAGGGATTGCAGAGAAGTGATTTCAGCAAGAGTTGAGCTGAGGATGGAAAGAGGAAGTTGGTATTACAGATATGGAATTTGTTGTTCTTTATGTTGGAAATAGAGGTAGGAATCTCACGTTAGGGGCAAAGAGATGACGAGCTTTACCACTACTTGTGCCATTTCACTTTTCCAGTTTCATTTCATTATACTAGTTTGCCAACTGACAATGTGAGACTCAGTTTCGTTAACTCTCTTGAAGAACGATTCTGGCCTAGAAACCTTCAGCTGTTAAATGAATACGGTACCAAAACTGGGAGAATGGGGGCAACTTAATTTTTATTTAATATCCTAAGCAAATCTGAGGCAACTATAATATACATTCTTAGAGAAATTTAATAACATGATTCATAAAATAGAGCTTACAGAATAATAACTAAAAATATAACTGTTCAAGACAATGTTTTAGTTTAGTTTCCATAAATTGTAATAAATTTCTTCAATTTCTTTTAAGACCTGCCATGGACCTGTAGCATAAATTGGCAGTTCCTACTATCTCTACAGACCTGTTGCATTTTGTTTTCATTTACCTTCCTTAGAAGGATGTGCCGAGTTACAGCAGTGTTTGCATTACGAAAGGAAATTTTAAATCAGGAGCATTTTGTCGAACATATGATCAGTGGATTGAAACAATCCATTCTGTTGCAAAATTGCACGTTGGAATCAGATCAAAGTCATATCTGAATGTTTTTGTGCCAAATAGCAGCCACATTATTTTACATTTAACTTTTGAAGAAGAATATGTCTTTGAAACTCTCCCAAATTTACAAAGAAACCTTGTTTTTCATGGCCAAACCTTCTAAGAGGTCTTTGTACTATTTCCATATCAGAATGAATCCTGAGAAGATTGTTGAAGAATCATGACCAAAGCTTGGTTCCACACGAAATTTTATTCTATCATAAGGCAATAGTCCATCAAGGAGTTCATATGACATAATCGACAAGAGAAGCTGAGTTTGAGTAATTTATCAATGTGATTGATTTTGATATTGTTACTTAAAAATTCAAAAATAAGTATTCTTATGTTTCTGTTATTCTTCCACGGGATGAGAACAGTACTGGCAAGACCAACAAATGTTGCTCATCCCTTAATGCTCTTGAAAAAGTGATGGTCTGCCTCTGTCTAAGTGGGCAGCTTACTGAGCCGCTTCCAAGGTTGGTTAAGGGCCAACCACTTTTGTTGGACTGGAGGCACCTGTAAACCAGACAGATAAGGATGTGACAGAGATAGTTGGAACTGCCGATGCTCCAGAATCTGAGATAACACGCTGTGAAGCTGGGTGAACACAGCAGGCCAAGCAGCATCAGAGGAGCAGAGAAGAGTCAAACTTTCCTGTTCCTCTGATGCTACTTGGCCTGTTGTGTTCATCCAGCTTCACACCATGTTTTCTCAGATAAGGATGTGAGATTTATTTGCCTAAAGGACATCAGAGCAAACCATGTGGGTTTTTATGACAATCTGGTGGTTTCATGCCACCCCATTACTGAGACCAATGTTTTATTCTGGACATTACTTACTTAACTGAGCTCAAATTCCACTGGCTACCATTGTGAGGTCCAAGCTTGCATCACTGGTGCATTATCCCTCTGGGTTATGAGTTCACTAGTGTTACCACTGTGCTACTGTCCCCTCTCGAAATTCTATGACAATTTACAGCAACATTATATAATTTAGTTTTGGGCCGCATGCCTAAGAAAAGATGTACTAGTGTTGGAAGGGGTCCAGAGGAGGTTTACAAGAATGCTGCTGAGATTGAAGAGCTTGTCAAATGAGGATCGCTTGAGGACGTCGGATATGTATTGAATTTAAAATTCACCATCTGCCATGGCAGGATTTGAACCCATGTTAAACAGAACATTAGTTGAATTTCTGGTTTAGTAGTTGAGCAATACTACCACTCAGTCATTGCCTTTCCTAACGACATTGAGCAGGAAGGAACAGTGGATAGACTTGCACCATGTGGGCTGCAGTGGTCCAGTTAGATGATTCACCACCGTCTTCTTCCAGAGAAGTTAGAAAGGGTCAATAAATGCTGACCTTGCCAGTAACCCATGAAACAGTAATTTAAAAAAAAGGTCAAACAAGCTGAATGAAAATTGTAAACTACTACACCCCTCATGCCCCACACCATTGGGGTGAAATCTCCACTGAGTAGAAAATATAAGTGAATATTTTCCACTTTAATCTGTGATACTTCGCATATTAGCAAATAAAAGCTGTTGACTCAGTAGAATCTAAACATATGATACAATAGAATCCCAAACATCATCATGGACTTGTATGAAAGCATCAAAACCAGGGAATGCTAGAGAAACTCAGCAAGCCTGGCAGCATCTATGGAAAGCGAAGTGGAGTTAACATTTTGAGTCTCCTTCAAAGAAGACTCATGATGTTTACACCACAGAAAGAAACCATTTGACCCGTCATGTTCACATCAATCAACAAAGATCTGACTACACCATTCATGTATTCCAGCTCTCAGCCTATAGGCCTGGAGTCTAAGGCACCATAAGTGAATATCTAAATGTCATTTAAATGATATGAGAGTTGCAAACAGTGTTCCAGACTCCAACTTCATACTGGGTGGAAAAAAATTCTCCTCTACTCATCTTTTAGCTTGTCCTATTACCCTAAGTCTATGTGATATCAAAGTGTAGAGTTGGATGAACACAGCAGGCCAAGCAGCATTTTAGGATACAATCCTAAGTCTATGTCTTCTGTTTATTGAGTCACCGGCTAGTGTCAAAAGTGCCTTCCTATCTGTTTTATCAGTATTTATATATGTTAACTCGTGAAGTTTTGAGTGTGGACTACAAGTAATAAAAAATTATTTTTGATTTTGAAAAGGTCAGATGGATAATCTTAGTTTTGTTCACAATGTAGCATGTTGTTTATGAACTACAGCAGCTTTGTACTGCCTCCAGTTGAGCTAATTCAAACAGTTCATTATAATGATTCATACTTCAAAAGAAAATAAGTATAGGTGGAATCATCGATGTATAGCAGCCACCTAAAGGGTAAACTTTTACCTTGTGAGAGAGTTTTTGAATCTATGCAGAAATTCAAAATTTTGTCATTCCGTTAGGCATTGTGCCCAAAAAAATGACATCTGACAGAAGTGGATTTGTACAGATTATTGCAAACATCCTCTTGGAATAGAATGCTTGTCAGAAGTCTCCTGAAGTGGAAAACTCGACTGTTTTAAGTGGTTTTCTAGACCAGACAATATATGGTTGATACGCAGGAATGGAATTGATCATGGTCAAATTATTCTCTGTGGATTTGCTAGCTGCTGTCAGCTGTGTAAGGCTAATGCTATCAACTCCCTTGTATGGTGAAAGGAAGTGGAAGAATGAGGCTTGCCACCCTGTTAACCTGTCTAAAATTTTTGGTCTTTAGGCTGCTTTTACTTTACTAATACAGTATTATGGATGTGGGCTACATTTACATCTGTTTGTTGGAGAAAAACATAAATGATCTTGCCACCTGACAATTCTGATGTTCAAAATAATTACTTTCTTTTTTAACAATTTACTTCAATGAGGTGTGAAAACTGCAATAAAAAAACACTAAAACAGAAGTTGTTGTGGAAACTGAGCAGGTCTGGTAGCATCTGTGGAGAGAAAACAGAATTAATTATTTGAGTCCAGTGACCACATTTTTGAAGAAGGGTCACTGGAATCAAATGTTAATTTTGTTTTCTCTCCATCGATGCCACCAGACCTGCTCAGTTTCTCCAACAATTTCTGTTTTAGTCTTTTTTTAGATCTCCAGCACCTGCAGTTCTTAGTTTTAAATTCTTAGATGGCACCTTTATGAAAGAGTGACCATTTTCTCTTTTGTTTGGAAACGGAAGTCCTCAAAAATACATGTACTTCCATCACAAAATTCAACATAAGTGAAAATGCACAATTAACAATTCAGTAAACTTGCAGATTTAATATGCAATTTTAATGAAAAGCCATGACCAAACACCAGTTCTGTTCCTTTCCATAGAGGCTGCTTTACCAATTGAGCTTTTCTAGCACTTTCTTTATTTTATTGCCATTTTCACCAGTAATGTCTGTTTTTATCCAATAACCCATTGTTCAGATAATGGTAAAGTCATTAGTATTCACAGTTATTTTTGCAAATGTTCCTGCACTCTTAGATGAAAGCAGATGTGTAATTAAACAGGGAAATGTCAAAGTCACTGTCTATGATGCGCGGGCTGCATTTGCTTGGCAATAATTGTATCTCACTGAATCAATCACAGTTGAAATGAAATTGAAGTTGAAGTAGAACTTGCATTCTGTTCTGAGTTAAAACTTGCAACATAACATTGGCGCTGACTTGAAGTGATAAAAGAAGCCGGTTTTAGGGCTATTTAAAGTTTGCACTTTATTAAGTCTGCATTAATTAGCAGAGATAAATTTTAAAGTGCGAGCAAATTATGGCCTGTTAGCCTCTTTGAAAGCCTTAACAAATGTCTAGTTTCATTCCTTCAGATTTTATTTGATTGATATCCTAAAAAGTGACTTTTTTTATCTTTCACTGTTCGTATTATTTTCACTGTCTTAATCTATTCTTTGTTCTTTTTGTGTCTGTACCTGAAATGATGATGAATTCTCAGACACAGTTTGCTCCCATCCTTAAGCTGTTTGTTTTGTGGTTCTTCAGTTTGATTGTTTAAGGAGTTAGAAACTTACTTGTCATGTTTACCAAGGTCGATGGTGTGTTTACCAGGCTATAGGTTTTTCTGTCTGACTTTAGGCAACTTCTCATGCAAAATATAGTTGCAATTAAATAGACAATAACAAGTCTAACTAATGACAGATGCTATTAAACTCAATCTGACAAAGTTATGGTTCTTTGAAAATTGCTCTTTCTTATAAAGTTTGCTCAAATTCGCAGTGAAGGAATTTTTTTGGCTTGTGTGAAAGATGTGTAAATAATTTTAAAATCTGAAAATTAAAAAGAAAGAACAAAGCACGGAACATCTGGATCATATCTCCATATGAAAGGCAATCTCAGGAACGTACACAGCAAAATCTTTTATTTAAGGCCCCAGAATGTTAGCGCAGGCCTCAAAACTGGAAAAAAAATGCTAATTACTTTCAAAGGTTATAAATAATTTCACTCATGAGCAGTTTTATACTTTTCCTGCATGAACATTCTTTGTTGTTAAGATATCAATTTTATTGCAAGTTGGAGTGGGGTGCACTTTCAAATTCAGAGTAAAATGCATCTTGAATTGAGAAATAACAAAATCTAGCAATTCAAATTTATTAGACACATCAGGAAGGAACAAAACACAATTATTTGAATCAGACTTTAGAAAGAGGTTAATTTGTCGTGTTCATAAGTCAGCAATTATGAAGATTTTTAGGGTACTGATTTATTAAGTGAGGTCATTGACAAAATAGATACATGAAAAGGATCCAACCTTTGACAATATAAAATACAGTATGATAGGAAATATGATGATGAAATGATTCCAGAAGAGCAGGAGAATGATGGCTTTTTTGTTTACCTGTTTCTGTAATTATTCTTAGGCTCTTTGGTCATATTCTGTATCTCTGTAGTAGTTTTATTGGTCTTACATTCCTCCGCTTGAAATATAACTGTTCTGACGGAACTATTTTTATGTCAATTGGCACGATTCCTTATTTAGATGAAAATGGTGAATCACCAGGGTTGAAAAAAACATTGCTTTGGAAGTGAACATTCTTCAAGGATGTGTCAAATTGCAGCTGTTCTTTCAATGAAGGCATGAGCATTGAGATAGTTGATATATTTTAATTTCAAGTTCCTGAATAAAGTACAAGTCATCCATGGTTTCTGCTTTAAGTACAGAACTGAGTATGCATTTTGACTGTTAGCATATACTTGTGCCTGTTATGGCATATATAAAAACATTATTTCATATTTTAGTTTATAGAAATACTTATTTTTTTCCTGATTGTCCTGAACCATGCAGCTGCTGTGGCTTGCTGCCTGGGTGATTTTCTCCCATGATTACATCAATGACACATTTCAACTTGAGATCTGTAACAATCATGCTATATGTTAAGAGGCTAATTTTCTTTGCCATTATGATAACATGTAAATATATTTTAATTTTACACCATTGTTAAATTATCTATTGCATATTTTTGATCTTGGATAGATTTCTAAATTCAGTGAGTAAAATCCGTTGTTTCCTGTCATTAGCCATATCTAGCAACCAATATCGTTATCATCCATAAAGTGTGAGAGCAGAATTAGGCCACTCAGTCCATTGGGTCTGCTGCACCATTTTGTCATGGTGGATATGTTTCCCAAACCTATTCCCTTGTCTTCTCCCCACAACCCTTGATCCCTTACTAATCCAGAACCTATCTGTATCTGCCTTAAATCCACGCAAAGACTTGGCATCCTATAGCAGCAAGTTCTACAGAGTGAACACCTGAAGAAGTTCCTCCTTAGCTCAGTTCTAAAGGGTCCTCCTTTGTCTCTGGGGCTGTGTCCTCAGGTCTTACTCACTTTTACAAGTGGAAACATTTTCTCCAGATCCTGTCTATCCAGGTCTCTCAGTATTCTATAAGTTTCAGGAAGATCCTCCCGTCATCTTTGTAATCTGCATTGAGTACAGACTCACAGAGTTCTCAACTGCTTCTTTTATGACAGGCCCTTCATCCCTGGGACCAATCTTATAAACCTCCCCTAGAACTCCTCCAACACCAGCACATCCATCCTTAGATATAGGGCCCAAAACTGCTCAAAGTATTCCAAATATGCCTGACCAGAACCATATACACCTTGAGCAGTAAATACCTGCTCTTGTATTCTAGCACTCCCGAAATTAATGCTAACATTGCATTTGCTTTCCTAACTGCCAATTGAACATGCGTGCTAATGTTAAGCGCACTCTGAAATAGGACTACCAAGTCCATTTGTGCTTCAGATTTCCAAAGGCTTTTCCATTTAGAAAACAGTCTACGCCTCTACTGTTCCTACCAAAGCGCATTACTTCAGACTTTCCCACATTGTGCTCCATCTACTACTTCTTTGCCTGCTGTCCTAGCCTTTCCAATTCCTTCTGCAACCTCCCCACCTCCTCAAAACTACCTGTCCCTCCAGCTACCTTAGCAACAATGCCCTCAGTCCCATCGTCCAGATTGTAACAATACAAATAGTGTCGTCACAACACTGACTGTAGTAAAACTCCACTAGTCATCAGCCACTCTCTGCTTCTGCCAGTCAGGTTTTTATGGTGTCTAAGACAGTGATTTCCAGTTTGATCAGCATGTCTCATTATGAGAGATAATTTCATGAGGGAGAAATTCTAAAAATTAGCTTGTCTTATTTTGGTGGGTGGCAGAAGAGACCCATAGTTTTAATTTTTCTGGTGAAAGATGGAACATTCACAGGGGGTACCTAAATTGCCTTTATTGCCACATCAGTAGCCTGGAAAAGAAGTTTCAGGGTCTGTAATTTGCACAGCTTTACCAATTTATGCCACACAACTTTAACCCAACATCAAAGCAAAAGAAACTAAACTGTCAAAAGCATTCCACGTCCCATTGTTGACGCATTAAAATTTGCCCTATAAGAAGAATATTTTGACCTTTGGTTTCAAGAAAGATCACCGTGTTTGTTGAAACTGCTGCAGGAGGATTTCCAAGATATCCTTGGATGTTTGCCGTACTTTTCCTCCAGATGCTTTCTGATACATGTCTGGCCACTACTTAGATTTCATAAATGTTTGCCGCAACAAAAACTCTCTACGCCTTTTAATGACTTGGAGTGTTCTTGCATCATTATGTCATTTTTACCCTCACACACCCTCAGACTCCCTCACTGAAGCTGTAGGCTGCAGCATTCACAGGTTGGACTGCTTTTTCCTGTCAGACCATTAGGTGATGGATCGTATGGAGCTGTCTTTATATGTCACATTCTGTTCAACTTTAGGAACTGCTCAAATTTGGGTGTCCACATATTGCAAAAGATGCACACAGATTTTCTAATGTCATCACCATGTTTGATGAATGAACTCTATGCACGTTCAGCCACTCTGAGTGATCATTCATAAGGACTAAGAACATTGAGCCCATTGAAAAGACAGTTGTTTGTAACTATATCCAGGGTTACTCAGCCATTCCCACACATATGGGAGAGATGCTGGCATTATTTTTGTCCTTGTTGGTACACTGGGCACTGTACCACCAACATGGCTATGTCTGTATTCAGTTCTGGCCACCAGACATAACATCTTGCCAGCATCTTCATTTTGGAAACCCCTGGAAGGCCCTTGTGGAGTTCAGGAAGTATTTCATAGAATCTCATGGAATCTCTGCAATGTGGAAGCAAGCCCTTTGAACCAACAAGTCCACACCGAACCTCAGAGCATCTCACCCTCACCCGTCTCCTTGTAACCCACCAAATCTACACATCGCTGAACACTATGGGCAATTTAGCATGGCCAATCCACTTAACCTGCACATCTTTAGACTGTGGGAAGAGACCAGGGCACCCGGAGGAAACCCATGCAGACACAGGGAGAATGTGTAAACCCCACACACATAGTCGCCTGAGGGTGGAATTGAACACGGGCCCCCGGCACAATGAGGCAGCAGTGCTAACCACTGAGCCACCATGCCACCCTGGTATCTGGTGGCAATGTTTGCTCAGGACAATCACTGTTGCTACCCATAATAATGTACCATCCTGTACTGTGATCTGGTCTCTCTGGATCCAAAAAGGTTTCAGTTCTGGTTGTGACAGCTGTTTGGTTTCCCCTATCACCACCAGCTGCTTCAGTTTTTCCAGTACCAGATCCTTTCTGCTCCAAAGTCTGATGTTGTCAGCTGTAGCTGGAAGTGTGTCCAGAAAATTTAAGACCATACAGTGGTGTACCTGCCAGCGAGAGGTGGCACAATGCATTTGCATTTGCTACTGGTCGTCCCAGATGATATTGCAACTTACACACTTAATTTAGAGCCCTCGGCTGAGTTCGGCCTGAAGCTATAGGCAGTACTGCCTTGTCCTTTATAAGTAGACATAGCAGGGGTTTGTGGTATGTTATTGTCACAAATTTACATCTGTAAAGGCACTGGTAGAACCTTCTGATTCCAAATATGACCACCCAACCTTCCTTCTCTATCTGGGTGTATTTATCCTCTGCAGTAGACAAATCCCTGGATGCATACACAATTGGACACTCCTCTCCATTGGGCCGCCTATGAGATAATACAATCCTGATACCATATGGGGAGGTGCCACATGTCAGCTCCAGATCTCACTTGGGATCACAGTATGCCAACACCTTAGAGCATGATGTCTTTTTCTTTACTGAAAACTGTGGCTTGACTACATAGTGATTTCCAAGGCTGACCTTTTTTTACGAGTTGACGCACAAGTGCCAGGATGGAGGCTGGTTATGTATGGTCATTCTGTAATAATTCACCAGCCCAAGGAAAGATGCTTTCTGATTTCTGCCTCTACTTTTGCTCATAAGGCAAATAGCACTGAGTAGGCCTTGCAGAATTGTGATGTTGCTTTCTGGAATGTGGCCTTGGCTTCTTTGAAAGTTCCAAAACCTTCCTGAGAAAGCTTCTGGTGGTTAATTAGGGCTTCACTCAGGCAGCCGTTTTCTCATCGAAAAATGTTGAGCCAATTTAGGTGAATCTTTCTCAACCAATTTCACCCCATCAAGTTTAGGCGGAGTGGACTCGATGGGCTGAATGGCCTTACTTCCACTCCAATGTCTTATGGTCTTATGCCTGAGCCTTTTACAACAATCAGCAGTAACTGAACCAATTGCTTCCCAAAAGACACCAGAACTGATGATGTAACCTTAATCTGTAATGCTTCTCTGGTATAGGTCCTACCTGAGGTTTGGCATAAACTTAAAGGTTGGAGTTGAGAGCAAATTTTGTTAACATCTGGTTCTGCAGTCACTGAAATGGCTATACTGGTATCAACCTCCAATAGAACAGGGTGGCCATTTAACCAGAAGTTTATTTTGATTGTTTCTACTTTGATGTTGCTAAGTAATTTGATTGTTCTAAGCAAGATGTAGATGGGCTTTCCAGGGTGTGCATTCTCTTGCATATTGACCTGTGAGTCCTCTTACTCAGTTTAGGTGTGGTGAGACTCTCTTCCTGTCTCGAGTCCACTTACTGGCAGCAATTACACCGAGGCCAGGCTTTCTTTTTGAGTTTTGCTGTGGGCTGATGTAGAGTCCCTCTGTTCAGGAAAAGTCCTGAGTGAGGCTGTGTAATTGCCATCACTCATGTGGTGTTCTCCAGGCTCATTCGGCCTGGTGAGGGTGTCCATTTCTGTGGAGTACCCTGCAACTCATGTGTTCCACTTATTTTCCAGTGATAAAACTAGTTGTCGTGCCTGTTTGAAGTTCACTTGGCTTCAGCCGCTAGATGCTTTTGCATGGTTGCGCCATTAATCCCACATACCACACAATCTCGCAGCATCTCATGAATGGTTAAACCAAAGTCATATGCCTCTGCCAGTCATCTTAAACTAGTCAAAAATTCCGATGTGCATTCCCCTGCTTATCAAGTTGTTGAGTAAAACCAGTAGCATCTCAGAATTAGCGGAGTCTTGGCGTTGTAATATTCCTTAAATAAATCCGTCATTTTCAGAAACATTTTAGTATCTGGTGACTTTCATTTGTCTCAAAGTGATGTGCCCAGAAAAAATAACAGGAGATGGGAGAGATACTAAGCAAGTATTTTGCATCAGTGTTTACTGTGGAGAAGGATATGGAAGATAGAGAACTTGGGGAAATAAATAGTGACATCTTCAAAAATGCCCATATTACAGAGGAGGAGATGCTGAATGTCTTAAAATGCGTAAATGTGGACAAATCCCTGGAACCTGATCATGTGTACCCTAGATCTCTGTGGGAAGTTAGGGAGGAGATTGCTGGGCCCCTTACTGAGATATTTGTACTATTGATAGCCACAGGTGAGGTACTGGAAGACTGGAGGTTGGCTAACATTGTGCCACTATTCAAGAAAGGTGTTAAGGAAAAACCAGGGAACTTATAGACCGGTAAGCCTGACATCAGTGGTAGGCATATTGTTGGAGGGACTCCTGAGGGACAGGATTTACATATATTTGGAAAGACAAGTACTGATTAGGGATAGTCTGCATGGCTTTGTGTGTGGGAAATTGTGTCTCACTAACTTGATTGAGTTTTTTGAAGAAGTAAAGAGAGGATTGACGAGGGCAGATTGGTGATGTGATAAGTGCCGTCTTTAGTAAAGCATTCGACAAGGTTCCACATGGTAGACTGGCTACCAAGGTGACATCACATGGAATACAGGGAGAACTAGCAATTTGGATGCAGAACTGGCTCAACGGAGACAGGTGGTGGTAGTGGACGGTTGCTTTTCAGACTGGAGGCCTGTGACTGGCAGTTTGCCACAAGGATTGGTACTAGGTCCATTTCTTTTTGTCATTTATATAAATGATTTGGATGTGACCATAGGAGGCATGATTAGTAAGTTTGCAGATGACACTAAAATTGCAGGTGTGGTGGACAGCAAAGATGGTAATCTCAGAATACAACAGGATCTTAATCAGATGGGCCAGTGGACTGAGGAGTGGCAGATGGAATTTAATTTAAATAAATGTGAGGTGCTGCATTTTGGAAAGACAGATCAGGGCAGGACTTATACACTTAATGGTAAGGTTCTTGGGAGTGTTACAGAACAAAAAGACCTTGGAGTGCAGGTTCATATTTGCCTTGGAAGTGGAGTCGCAGATGAATAGGATAGTGAAGAAGGTGTTTGGTATTCTTGCCTTTATTGGCCAGTACATTGGGTATAGGAGTTGGGAGATCATGTTGCATCGCACAGGGCATTGCTTTGGCCAGTTTTGGAGTAGTGCGTGCTATTCTGGTCTCCCTTCAATAGGAGGGATGTTGTGAAACTAGAAGGGTTCAGAAAAGATTTATAAGGAGGTTGCCAGGATTAGAGGTTTTGAGCTATGGGGAGAAGCTGAATAGGCTGGGGCTATTTTCCCTAGAGCATTTGAGGCTGAGGGATGACCTTCATAGAGGTTTATCAAATTATGAGGGGCATGGATAGGGTAAATAGGCAAGGTCTTTTCCCTAGGGTGGGGGAGTCCAAAACTAGAGGGCATAGGTTTAAGATGAGAGGGGAAAGGTGTATCAGGGACCTAACAGCCAACTTTTTCATGTAGAGGGTGGCGCGTGAATGGAATGAGCTGCCAGAGGATGTGGTAGAGGCTGGTACTTTTACAACATTTAAAAGGCATCTGGACGTGTATATGAATAAGAACGGTTTAGTGCGATATGGGTCAAATGCTAGCAAATGGAACTTGATTTATATAGGATATCTGGTTGGCATGGATGAGTTGAATTGAAGGATCTGTTTCCATGCAGTATATCTCTATGCTCTATGAACGCGTTCTTTCCACACACTGGGTCCAGTCTTTGACAGTAGGATTGAACATGTCGAGGTTCTCAAAATAGAGCATGATCCCAGAGTTGCTTATTCCGATTCAAAGACGACTATTGCCTGCTAATTTCTTGACAGGAACATGCTTTTCTGTCACTGCTACTGAAGTAACTTCACAGAGACCGGTATCCCGTCACTGAATTACCCTTGGAGGGTCTTTGACACTGATCCAGCTCCAGGAGTCAAAAGGATTTCTGACACTTCTGTTCTAATCTGTCAATCTCAGCTCCCTCATTGGACTAGATTAATAGCCTCAGTCAGGGATCTTATATTCTATAAGGTCCACTTGCTGATCTTGTAACAATCTCTAGAGTTTCATCACCTGTTTCTGTGTTAATGCAATATAATTATTTCATTTGTATTACATTTTGAGAAATAAAGTGTTACATTCCTAAACTGATAAGTATATAAAATGTTGTTTCATACGCATGCGGATATGTCAGAAATTCAATTTTAAATACCATCTGTAGTTGAGTTCTTTTAAAGAATGTCATCAAACACATCATATGTTGAAGTGAAAAAAAAATGCTACTTTTTCTTCATAGTGGTTAAGAAAGACACCATTACCTCCTTTAAAGGGCATTGGAATATAATTTGAAATAAACAACAACACATCTTTTAAGGAGCCATTCAAAGTAGTGGGTCTAACTTTGCGTTGTGCTAATATCAAGCTGATCCAGAAACAATTTTCCAGTGTTTTCCCACTCTGCCCAATACCTATTGTGTTTGTCTTTCTGTATGCCTGTGTGTGTGTGTGTGTGTATGTGCGTGCGCGCGCACTTATTCATTTATGGGATGTGGGCATCGTTAGTTAGGTTACCATTTATTGCTAATTCCTAATTCCTGATTGCCCTGAGCTTAGTTAAGTGTCAACAGCATTGCTGGGGGCTTGAAGTTGCATGTAGACCAGATGAGGTGAGGATGCCAGATTTCCTTCCCTGAAGGACATGAGTAAATCAGATTGTTGTGAAAAAAATCAATCAGCACAAGTGAAATGGCCACCACTGGGCCAACTCTTTATTTCAGATTTTTAACTGAGTTCTAATTTCACAATCTGCCATGGTGGGATTTGAAACCATGTTCCCAAAATATTCGCCTGGCGTTCTAGAATGCTAGGAGATTAAAACTTAAAACAGTAATGTCATATGCCAATAATTTAGAAGTGTTTACCTGCAGCTAGAGTCTACTAACTTGAAAAAATCGTGATTCTTGTTTAGTACAGAAACCTAATGCATGCTTTCTATCAACATGGATCTGAACATCAGGTGAACTTGGAAACTTTGCATATTTGATAAAAATCTTTAATTTTTATGATGACACCGGGACTATCAGGGCTTGATTTCCAATGCACTACTCCGGTGCCACATTGAGAAATGAAGCCATTTAAAAAGTAGTTGGATGTTCTGTGTCTGAGTAATGTTTAAGCATGATACTTTTCCACAGATGTGACAGGCTGACCTTATGAAAATGCCTGTGTTAACCAGCACTGATTATTATTGATTTTTGAATCCTATATGAGCAACATTGTAAATTTCCCTCTACCACAGAATCAAATAGCAGAAAAAGAAACCGTTGATTTATTATAACATAACAAGGTGTGGAGCTGGATGAGTACAGCAGCCAAGCAGCATCAGAGGAGCAGGAAAGCTGACGTTTTGGGTCTAGACCCTTCTTCAGAAAACTGAAGAATTTCTGAAGAAGGGTCTAGATCTGAAATATCAGCTTTTCTCCTCCTATGATGCTGATTGGCCTGCTGTGTTCATCCAGCTCTACACCTTGTTATATCTGATTCTTTAGCATTTGCAGTTCCTACTATCTCTATAACCATTGCTTTATTATGTATATTCCAACTATTTGAAAGAACTTTGTGATTAGTTCCTCTCATCTGGTCTTTTTCTACATACTTTTGTAATATTTTATAAACTTTTCCTTCTGTTCTAAGGTATACAGTTCAGAGCTATGGTCTGTCCTGTAGTTGGTGTCTGCAGAATGCTCAACACTGGTAAGCTTTTCTACCTGTAATAACGAGTCAGTGCAGTTAATATACAGCAGTCAGCTTGGTTGGATAAAATGTATATCTTGTGGGATGTGGGAAGTCATGAAAACATCATTTGTTTGAGGTGAATATATCAGTAAGAAGTGTCACTAATTGTATAGGCTTGATCTCCAAGTTTCAGAACTCTAATGGTGGCTGGAATAACTGTTATGCACCTGCGTGGCAGACAACTGATGCGGTTCGAGAGGTGGACACAGGGCAGCTTAGAGATGTACGGGCAGATAAGGAATGTGTGACTGTCAGGCAGTCAAAATGAACCAGGCTGGTACTGCAGGAGCCCCTGAGACAATCTCATTTACAATCTCAGTTTTATGTTTTGGGTACTGGTGAGGATGCTGGTTCATCAGAAAAATGCAGTAAGAGTCTTATCAGTGGCACTGTAGGTGACTCAGCTGTATAGGAGGGGAGGTGGAAGAGTTGTACTGGTAGAGGATTAACTTGTTTGAGAAACTGTAAAGACTGTATTTTAATTTACCTAATTTTTGACTGGAGACTGAAATAGAAAGGACGTTTTTATGCCAAAAGATTGAAGGAGTAATTGCTGTGCTTTAAAAAGCACGTTACTGAAACTTATTTTAAGTTGTGTTTGCAGTTCAAGAGATTATTTATAGATGGGTTGGCACCTGAATGTGTGCAAGAATATAAGAAATAGGAGCAGGAGTAGGTTGTCTGGCCACTCGAGCCTGCTCCGCCATTCAGTAAGATCATGGTAGATCTTTTTGTGACTCATCTCCACTTACCTGCCTGCTCACCATAACCCTTAATTCCTTTACTGTTCAAAAATCTATCTACCTTTGCCTTAAAAACATTCAGTGAGGTAGTCTCAGCTGCTTCACTGGGCAGGGACTTCCACAGATTCACAACCCAATAGGTGAAGAAGTACTTCCTCCACTCGGTCTTAAATCTGCTTCCCCTTATTTTGAGTCCATGCCCCCAGTTCTACTGGAAACAACCTCCCCGCTTCTGTCTTATCTATTCTTTTCATAACTTTATATGTTCCTCTGAGATCCCTCCCTCATTCTTTGAAATTCCAGTGAGTATAATCCCAATCTATTCAATCTCGCCTCATAAACCAACCCCCTCACCTCTGGAATCAACCTAGTAAATCTCTTCTGCATCCCGTCCAGTGCCAGTACATCCTTTCTTAAGCATGGAGACCAAAACTGTACACAGTACTCCAGGTGTGGCCTCGCTAGGACCCTATACAGCTGTAACATAATCTCCCTATTTTTAAGCTCCATCCCGCTAGCAATGAAGGACAATGTTTCTTTACTTTCTTACCTGAAAACTAACTTCTTGTGATTCATACACAAGCATACCCAAGTCCCTCTTCATTGCTGTATGCTACAATTGTTCACCATTGAAATAATGGTCCATTTTGCTATTATTCCTACCTCACATTTACAAACATTGTACTCCATCTGCCAGACCCTTGTCCACTCATTTAATCTATCTATCCCTCTGCAGACTTCCTGTGTCTTCAGCACACTTTGCTCTATCACTCAGTTTAGTGTCATCTGTGAATTTTTAGACACTACACTTGGTCCAGAACTCTGAATCATCTGTGTAAATTGTGGTCCCAACACTGATCCCTGAGGCACATCACTAGCCACTGATTGCCAACCAGAAAAAAAAACATTTATCCCCACTCTTTGCTTTCTGTTAATTAACAATTCTTCTATCCATGCTAATGCGTTACCCATAACGCTGTGCACCTTTATCTTATGCAGTGGCCTCTTGTGCACTACTCTGTCAAGTGCCTTCTGGAAATCAGAAACACCACATCCGCCAGTTCCCTGTTGTCCACCATGCTTGTAATGTCCTCAAAAAATTCCAGTAAATTAGTTAAACATGAAATAATCTGCCTTTCATGAACCTGTGCTGTGTTTGCCAAATGGGACAATGTCTGTCCAGATGTCTCGCAATTTCTTCCTCAATTATAGATTCAAGCATTTTCCCCTAAATAGAAGTTAAGCTAATGGGCCTATGCTACCTGCTTTTCATCTAACTCCTTTTTAAAATAGTGGTGTTACATTTGCTGTTTTCCAATCTGCCAGGACCGCCCCAGAGTCCAAATAAGTTTGGTAAATTACCATGTATGCTATTTTCTCGCCATCACCTTTTTAGTACCCTGTGACGTACTCCATCAGAACCAGCAGACTTGTCTACCTCTAGCCCTATTAGCTTGTCCAGCAGTACTTCTTTAGTGATGATGATCATTTCCAGATCCTCACCTGCCATGTCCTCCTTGCCATCAATTATTAGCATGTTACTTCTGTCTTCCACAGTGAAGACCCACAAAAAATACCTGGTCATGCCTCAGCCTTTTCCTCATTTCCCATTATTAAATCCCACAATTTTCAATTTAGCCACTCTCTTTCATTTCATGTAGTTGCAGAAACTCTTGCTATCTGCTTTTATATTCTGAGCTAGTTTATTCTCATAATGTTCCTTACCTTTCGTTTATAGCTTTTCTCATGGCTTTGTATTGACCTTTAAAGATTTACCATTCCTTTAGTTACCCATTAATCTTTGCCGCTTTGTAAGCATTGGCTTTCAATTTGATACCCTCCTTTTTTTCCTTACTTGTCCACAGCTGATGATCCCTTTTCCAACAGTCCTTCACTTTCACTGGTACATACTTTCGCTGAACTCTGTGAAAAATCACCTTGAAAGTCCTGCACTGTTCCTCGTTTGTCCCACCATATAGTCTTTATTACCAGTCTACCATAGCCAATGCCTCCCTCATCCCATTGTAGTCCCCTTTGCTTAAGCAAAAGATACTGGTATTGAATCTTAACCTTCTCATCTTCCATCTGTATTTTAAATTCAGCCGTTTTGTGATGGCTCCTTCTGGGGGTACCCTAACTAAGAGATCATTAATTATTCCTATCTTATTACATAGGACCAGATCTACGATAGTTTGCTTCTCCATAGATTCCATTATAAACTGTCTGAGGAAACTATCGCAGATACTTTCTATGAACTTCTCCTCAAGACTTCCTTAACCAACTTGGTTTGACCCATCAATATGTAGATTGTCAGAAGAGGTTATAGGAGATCAGCACTAGGGTGCAATGGGTCTTTGAGGACGTTGGCTGCCTATCTGTGGCAGTGAGGTGTGCAAAAAGAGTGTTAAATGGCAGATTGGCTTCCATGTTGGTCTGGGCTGTGCACACAGCCTTCTATAGTTTCTTGCGTTCTTGAGTAGAGCAGTTGCCTTACCAGGCCGCCATGCACCCGGACAGTATGCTTTCAACAGTGCATCTGTAGAAGTTAGTGAGGGTCCTTATGGATATGACAAACTTGCGGAGCCGCCTGAGGAAGAACAGGATTTGTTGTGCCTTCTTGACTGTTGCAGCTATGTGGGAAGTACAGGACAGGTCATCGGTTATCGTCACTCCTAGGAACTTGATGCTCTTCACCCCCTCAACCTTCGTTCTGCCGATGTAGATGAAGGCATGTTCTCTTCATTTCTTTCTGAAGTCGATGATCACTTCTTTGGTTTTGCTGATGTCGAGAGACAGGTAGTTTTCATTGCGCCATGTCGCCAAGCCGTCTATCTCCCTTCTGTATTTTGACATGTCATTGTTAGATATCCGTCCTACTATGGTGCCATCGCCAGCGAGTTGTAGATAGTGTTTGTTCAGAATTTGGCAACACAGTTGTACATGTACAGGGAGTACAGTAGGGGGCGGAGGACGCATCCTTGAGGGGCTCCAGTGTGGAGTATTATTGTGGAGTAGGTGCAGTCACGTATCACTGCAGCCTGTAAGTCAGAAGACTGAGGATCCAGTTGCAGAGGGCGGAGCCGAGAACAAGGTCACGCAGTTTTGAGATCAGCCTGGATGGGATGATGGTGTTGAAGACAGAGTTGTAGTCAATGAGCAGGAATCTGACATAGGTGCATTTGTTGTAACCTCCAGTGCTGCAATGTAACCTGTATGCCTCTAAGTCTTTTTGATCTGTACATCCTTTGCTCGCTGTGACCTGCCTGTATGCTCATAAACAAAGCTTTTCACTGTATCTCACTACATATGACAATAAGATCATTCAATCAATCAATCAACGTAGATTAAAATCCCCCAGGATATTTCCCATGCCATTTTTACATGCATAAATTATTTCTCTGTTTATTGCTTGCTACACCATGATGTTAAGATTTGATAGCCTACAGACAACGTGTATCAGTGACCTTTTCCCACTTACTCTTTATAAACTTCACCAACACTAATTACACTTTCATCTCCATAGAACCTATATCATCTCACTATTACCTTGTTGTTATCCATAAATATCAGAGCATCTCCCTTTCCTCCTTGTCTGACCTTTCGAATAGCCTGATACCCCTAGATATTTATTTCCCAGTCGTGACCACCCTGCAACCATGTCACTCTAATGGCCACTGAATCATACCAATTCACTATGATGCAAAGTGAAGATGTAGGGTGAGAGTTGGCTGCAACAAATAGCTGATTGGGCTGGGAGGTTGTGAGAAGTCGTGGATGCCAAGGGTAATAAGCCCAATAACACTGTCTGATTTGTTCTTGGGTAGCTGAGCAGCTGTGGGTGTCAGAAGCCTTTGGACTGCTACAAGGGGCAAATGTGTTTCTTTCCAACAAGATAACTAAAGCCTGAAGAAAGTGGGTGTATTTTCCCGTCACCAGTTGCTGCAAGGTATAGCCTTTTACCAATAAGTAAGAGACTTTGCATTAATGTACCAATTGCTTGTGCCTCCGGTGAAGAAGTGAAAAGAAACTGGAGAAAAGCATTTGAAGAACATAAAATCTTGGCAAGCAAAATCTTTGTGAACATTGTAGACTCATTCCCTATTTTCTCCTGTCCACTCATAAGACCAGTGTTTATCCATCTGTCTGTGTGTAGTGAGGCTTTTTAAGGGGATAAGAGTTTTAAATAGTGGTGTTAAGTGTTGACAATTCATAGTTGTTTGTCTGTGATTGGATGCTCTTTATTTGTAATAAAGAGTAGTTCTTTCTAAATACAGAAACCTGGTCTGTATTTTCTATTAGCCTGTGTCTGTCTGAGAAGAAAATTCGTGATTTTTGATAGCTCTGGGAATAGGGCTTGATTTCCAGTGTGCTACCAACCCGGTGAGGTGTAACAAAACGGACAGGCATTTCTGTAGTGGTAAATGTAGTTCCAATATGGTCAAGAATGCCATGAAGCAGCCGAAGGTCTCAGTTTATGTCACCACTAGTGCCTTAAGTAGAAAGGGGATAGGGCCGCGAATGCAGATTTCAGAGAATGAAAAGATCTCTGAAGTAGCCATCTTTATCCAGGACTTGCATCATGCACATATGGACTACTTCAGTATCTGAGAAGTCAAATATTGCTGCATGTACTACTATATGGGAGGTGGTAGCCTAGTGCTAATGCCACTGGCCTAGTGATCCAGAAAGCCAGGCCAATGTTCTGGAGACATGGATTGAATCAAACCGTGGCAGGTAAAAATCTAAAATAAATACCTAGCCTTATGGCTAGCCTAATTGTTCACTGATGCCCTTGAGGGAAGGAAGTCTGCCATCTTTACCTGGTTTAGCCGACTTGTAACTCCAGATCGATAGCAGTGTGGTTCACTCTCAATGATGGGTTATAAATGCTGCCCAGGTAGCAATACCTGCATTCCATGGACAAATAAACAAAAAATCAGAATGTCCCCAATTCTGACCTAATGATAGAAGGCAGGTTATTAATGAAACAGCTGAAGATAGTGGAACGTAGGATACTATTCTGAGGAATTCCTGCAGAAATGACTTGGAGCTGAGATGATTTAACTTCAGCAAACATATCATCTTCCTCTGGACCAGGCAAAAGCCCAATCAGACCATTGTCCCTGATGAAAGGAAAACTGTTCTTGACTGGTCTGGCATACATGTAAATCCAGATTCATAACAATGTGGTTGACTTTTAACTACCCTGTAATGACCTAGCAAGCCACTCAGTTGTAGAAACCTCTAGGAATGTTCCAACAAAAAATGAAACTGGATGAACCACCTGGCTTCAATCAATAACAGCCAATAGCCCTGAAATGCCCTCCTTACTGTTATGCATTACTGGGTTAACATACTGGATATCAAATCCCACTAGTTCTAGAGTTGTGAGAAAAATTTTATAGAACTACACAAAATTAGCCAATTTTCAGATTTTAATGCCCAGATTGACAGAAAGTGCAGGCCAGGTTTCTTTAGCTGGTGAGAATTACTATTCATTACAAGTAAATAGACTGTAGCTACAGGAAAACAGATATGAACCATCAACATTTAACTATCCCAGTTATAATTCTAATCCATTTAGAAAACCCACTTTTACACATACGTGCGTAGACACAAACAGGGGGAAAAAAGATGCCTGGGTGTTACATACAAAGGGAAAACTAGGAAGCAGTTCAGTGGTCTGTGTTCAAAAAATCTGTAATGGTTTATGTACTGATATATTGTGGTTTCTTGGTCTTCCTTATCCAAATACTTCCATTTGTTTGCAGGAGGCATAGGGTGACTGGTTAACACCTATAAAAGATCCCTGCTTTATTAATTACAAATTACAGTTTGCAGTAACTGAGAAAGGGAAAAAAAATTTTTTTAAGGCTTACAGTATCTTTTACAGAAGAGAACAAAGAGCTGATGAGCTGATGGAGATCTGCCGGTTTTTCCAAGATAATAAGATGTGAGGCTGGATGAACACAGCAGGCCAAGCAGCATCTCAGGAGCACAAAAGCTGACGTTTCGGGCCTAGACCCTTCATCAGAGAGGGGGATGGGGGGAGGGAACTGGAATAAATAGGGAGAGAGGGGGAGGCGGACCGAACATGGAGAGTAAAGAAGATAGGTGGAGAGAGTGTAGGTGGGGAGGTAGGGAGGGGATAGGTCAGTCCAGGGAAGACGGACATGTCAAGGAGGTGGGATGAGGTTAGTAGGTAGCTGGGGGTGCGGCTTGGGGTGGGAGGAAGGGATGGGTGAGAGGAAGAACCGGTTAGGGAGGCAGAGACAGGTTGGACTGGTTTTGGGATGCAGTGGGTGGGGGGGAAGAGCTGGGCTGGTTGTGTGGTGCAGTGGGGGGAGGGGATGAACTGGGCTGGTTTAGGGATGCAGTGGGGGAAGGGGAGATTTTGAAACTGGTGAAGTTCACATTGATACCATATGGCTGCAGGGTTCCCAGGCGGAATATGAGTTGCTGTTCCTGCAACCTTCGGGTGGCATCATTGTGGCAGTGCAGGAGGCCCATGATGGACATGTCATCAAGAGAATGGGAGGGGGACCGGTTTTTCCCTTGTTTTGTTCACTGCCTCAAGCTGTTCAGCAACTGAAATCTAATCATTGGCAAACAGAAGGCCTTTGTGACCAATAGCTGGTAACTGGACCACAGACCAACCAACCACTTCTTGGATGTGAGTTTGCTCGCTGAGCTGGAAGGTTAGTTTTCAGACGTTTTGTCACCATTCTAGGTAACATCATCAGTGAGCCTCTTATGCAGCCTTCGTCGGAGGCTCACTGATGATGTTACCTAGAATGGTGACGAAACGTCTGAAAACTAACCTTCCAGCTCAGCGAGCAAACTCACATCCAGAACCTCAACCTGAGCTACAAATCTTCTCAAAACTCGCTAACCACTTCTTGCTGGCTGCATCTTCATTTGTGCACATCCTTTGCTCCATCTTCTGCTCCTGTTACTTAAACCAACAGCTGTGTGAACACTTCATATAATGAATGTCAGGTTACTTGTCCATTTGGTTTCATTCCTTTTTTAGACTTTGTATTGTTTTGATCAGTAAATGGCTGGCTCGGCTATTTCTGGGAGTAATGAAGTGACAGCTGCATTACTGTGGGTCTGAAATTACGCGTAAGCCAAACCAACTAAGGATGGCAGATTGCCTTCCTAAGAAGACATTAGCAAACCAGATGTTTCTTTACAGAAATGGACAACAGGTTGCCATTAGTCTAGCTTATTAATTTTAGATTCTCATTTGATTCCAGACCTTTATTAATTTCAAATTTCACCATCTTCTTTGGTAGGATTTGTGCTCAACTCCAAAAACATTTGTTTGAGGCTCAGGTTCATTAATGCCATTACCATTAGTCCACTACCTTTCGCTTCCCCTTCCCTCACCATTCATTGTAGGCAATTTAAGCACAGAGTCATGATGACTTTCTGTAGTAATGTAAAGCCTTGGTGAAGTGACATCTGGAGCATTGTACACAGTTTAATCTCCAATGTAACGAAAAATGTACTTGCTGTAAAGAGTGTCTAACAGATTGATCCTGTGATGTCAAGCTCCTCAATGAGGAGAAATTGAAGTAGTGGCACTTGTATTCCCAGGAGTTTCAAAGAATGACATGTAATGTCATTGAAACTTATACAATTCATGTAGGACTCAATAGGATGGGTAAATGCGTAGATGGATAAATGCGTAGATGGATATGCTTGATGCATTATATATATATATATATATAAAAACCTGTGCATACCACCCCCTGGCTGGTGAGTCTAGAAGCAAAAGAGACTATCCCAGGAAAAGGGCATGCCAATTAATATGGAGATGAGGAGGAACGTGTTCACTCAGAGGATGATGACTCTTTTGAATTCTCTACCCCAGAGAAGCTGACAAAGGGAAATGAGGACAGTGTTGGAAAGTGCCTTTGAGAGAACAGAACAGACATAATATAAATGAATGGGTGGGCCAGCTCAATGGGCTAAGTGACCTAATCCTGTTCCTATGTACCACATTGTTTAGAGCACAATTGGAAGCTGCTTGGTTTTGGTCAAAACTGTGCCACCTTTGTGCCAGGGCAATTCAGAATCAGCACCATTGCCCTATTCTGCCATCCTTGTATCTTCCTCTGCTTGAACTAGTTTAACAATTTTCCCTTAAAAGATGAAATATTCTTTGCCATAGTGACTGGAAAGCTGTGTGCTGTATTATACAATGATGCATTCACTAGACTTGAATTGTAGATGATGTGTAGGATTCCAATTTGTTTATCAGCATTTCTACTTAAACATGTGTAAGTTTCTGTTTCTTTGTATTATAGGCATCTCCTGTCCAAAACTTGTTTTAATAGTGTGCTTTATTTTGTTTATCACAGTTGGTAAATTAGGGATTTTTGTTGAATAACACTGCCAGTGTTTTCATTCTAATGGCTTGCGCACCACCTCTCTCAACCATTGTACTTGCCACTTCCACTTCCTGAACGTCCTGCTCACTGTTCTTCTCAACTGTTCTTCTCACTGCTTCCCTCCCCTGAATGTCCTACTTCTCTATTTCCTTTTCTAATCCCTCCTCCAGCCTTCTATTAGGCATGTCTCCTGAAAATCCAACTTCCTCCCTCTCTCTGCTGCTTTCGTGGTATTTAAGCTAACTGCTTCTCTATCCTGAACTACTCTGCTTGACACACCATCCCTATCCTGAGCCTTTTTAATGAATGGCAGTTTAGGAGAGGAGCAGTGAAAGGGACGACGGAATGAGTGGGGTTGGTGGAAAGCAACAAACACAAGTATCATGAAAGGAAACAGTAAATGAGAGAGTCAAGGACGGTGGTAGCAGCACAAACAGAGGAGGTGATGAGCAGGCAAGTTGAATTAGGTTGCGAGTGGGTGGGTTGTGGGAGAAGTGATGAGCAGGTGGTAAATAGAAAATATTTATAAGTTTTTAGGAGTTACTAAGGGCATTTTGATAGCATTAAGTTCAAGACAACCAATAGACTGAGGGAGGATCCCCCAACCTGAAGCATTAACTCTGATTTTTCTGCACAGATGCTACCAGACCTCCTGAGCTTTTCCAGCAACTTCTGATTTTGTTGTTTGTGACAGCCAGTAGGCTTTTCAAATAAAAATTTTAGATCAGCAATGTAACCCATCTTTTTCTTATGGGAGAGCGATTTTTGCTGGGCACATTTTCATTTAGCATTTTTTTTAGTGACATCTGAGAAGTGCTGAATGAAGGTGAGTTGTTTATCTATTGGAGACAAGCGGCCAGTGAAGTATTGACCTCGGTTCATTAGGTTAGGAGGCAATCAGTAATGAACAATTGACCTAAGAAATGTGATGTTTTGTTGAGCAGATTCCTAATTCGTGCATTTTGCTCTAGATGCTCATCCCATAAACAAAAATAAAATAAATGGGGGAGTAATTTTAAACTGTTCTGGCAGTGAATAATTGAACTTATTGATTACGCCATGGTTTAAGAGCAATTTGGTTGATTACTGAATGAGAAGTAGAACTTCGCCAAGAACAAGCTGAAAGGCGTGGAAGAGGAAGCAAAAAGAATCCAATTATCTTAAATGTTGTTTGATGGAGGATTTTTAATATCAATTATTGAGCCGCATCCTTAAAAAAACTGAGAGTCACACTTGCTGTAGGTCTTTGTATGAGTGCAGGTTCACATTCTCAACAGTATCACTGAATCCTTTGTGTTCATATAACCGTGGCATGTTTCATGGTCATTGTTTGCCCACTGCTAATCTGCAACTTGCAAAATTTATTGAATTCAGTTTAACAAATTTCTATTAAGAGACCTTTAGGTGCAGGAAATATATTGCTCAATTGTATAATTTGCACAATAATTTTTTTTAATGAATTGGAAGAATGTTTTTTGTTTATGGGGAATTTATAGCTTCCTTCTTTTTCACCCACCCTCTCTCAAGGTGATGAGTTTTTACTGGGCTTGTTCTTATGAACATTTCAGTCAAGTGAATCTTGATGGTAAATGTTGGAAAGCTCTACAAGCAGTGGCCATTCCAGACATATTCTAACTCAGTGCCTTGATCAGTATTTATTTTGGGAGCATCTGTTTTGTGATCGAGGTGGGAACAGTAATCAATTTTATATTCCATAATTTAGTTTATATTGTTTCAACAGAGATACTGTTTGATGAAGACCAAGGATGGAACATTGGCACCTCCTTGGTCAGCTTGGTGACTAAATAAAAATATCATGGAAGCAGCGCATTTTTAAATGAAATTTTTGAATTCAAAATATGTACATGTTTGGCATGATTTATTTAGAGCAGCTGCAGATAGCAATTCTTGCCTGTAATTTGTTGAAAACAGTGCCAGCACCTGTCTCCTAGAACTTTAATGGTGATTAGAATTTGTGGTTGACAGCTGGATGTGCCCAACATTCTTTTAAACAGTAGTTAGAACTGTTTTGAAGTTTGTGCAGCAGTAATTTATTTCCAGAGTTCTTTTTAAATGAATGCATGAGGTTTCTCACTGCACAATAGAGCAAAGGCTCCTGGGACATTATTATATACACCAAGTGCTGACTTCATTTACATCTTATACTTTGCTACTTGCAACTGCATGGCTTTAGTTAGTTCTCAAGTTTTGGGCACAAAAATCAGAATTATGATATGTGCATATCATTTTTGTAAGGCTTAGTGACACAGGCGTTGAAAATTACAGACTTTACATTCATCATTTCAGTAGAACATAGATTTTCATCTTCCACTTATTCAGTAATGGTATCAGATATGTTGTGCTCAATCATGAGTGTGTAGAACACCTGTAGGTGGGATCATTTTAGTTGAAATTCATAATTTGTAGGAGTATTGATATTCAGCTGTGCAGTGATTGTAACGAGGTCAGCCAGGTAGACCAAATGGAATATCAATTCCCTGAATAATGCTGTTAATCTGGTCCAATCAGGGAGCCCTGGCTGATAGATATAAAGAGGAGCATCAGAGATTACTCTCCCCCTGAGAGCTGGCTATGAGGAGGCTGGATTGGTGTCGAGGATTCTTGGTGTGTAAATAAAAGGTAGTGGGATACCGGCCTCGGAGTCTTTTTCAAGCTGTATACAGCAACAAGAAGAACCAGATGAACTTCTCAAAAATGTATGTTTGATTGTTATCATTGTCTCAGGTTGATCTTGAAATAAAATTTTGCTGTGTAAAGCTGCCACGTTTAAGTTTCCCTCACCCGCTATTCTGATACAATTCCGATGATTTTTTTTAAAGTCACAATAGTACATATTAAGATTGATTGTTCTGTATTATTACTCCCTTGTCAGTTCCCTCATACAGTGAAGGGTACTGTGTTCAAGAGTGCAAAGGAAGCCTTGAAATTAAAATTCTGAAATTATAGACAACCATAGTGAGTTTTGAGAAGATTTGTAGCTCAGGTTGAGGTTCTGGATGAGTTTGCTCGATGAGCTGGAAGGTTCATTTTCGGATGTTTCGTCACCATTCTAGGTAACATCATCAGTGAGCCTCCGGTGAAGCGCTGGTGTTATGTCCCGCTTTCTATTTATCTGTTGAGGTTTCCTTGGGTTGGTGATGTCATTTCCTGTGTTTGGTGATGTCATTTCCTATTCTTTTTCTCAGAGGGTGGTAGATGGGCTCCAAATCAATGTGTTTGTTGATGGAGTTCCGGTTGGAATGCCATGCTTCCAGGAATTCTCATGCGTGTCTCTGTTTGGCTTGTCCTAGGATGGATGTGTTGCCCTAATCAAAGTGGTGTCCTTCCTCATCTGTATGTAAGGATACTAGTGATAGTGGATCATGTCTTTTTGTGGCTAGTTGATATTTGTGTATCCTGGTGGCGAGCTTTCTGCCTGTTTGTCCAATGTAGTGTTTGTCACAGTTCTTGCAAGGTATTTTGTAAATGATGTTTGTTTTGCTTGTTTTCTGTGTAGGGTCACAACCATAATATGTTTCTTGCCAGCAGAAATTATACTCTAAACTGTAGACTTTTTCAGATAAATATTAGATCGAAAGGAAAAGATAATAGGAGGTGTTACTTCAGAGTTGCTGAATGAAATGAGCTTCAAAGAATGAAGGAGGAGAAGCAGAATCTTGGAGAGGGAGCTTGAGGTACAGCTCAAAGAGTGAACTACATTGAGTGAATGTATACCAGATTGGAATCAAGCCTGTATCCTGCAAGGTTGCACAGTAAGAAATGGAATTTCAATGTAAATTCATGGCAGCCAGAACAGACCATTCAGCTCCTTGCAGATAGCTTGCTCCTAAATTAGATCATAGTTGACATGCACCCAACCCCATTTACCACGTTTGCCCCACTACCCTTCTGCAGCAAAAAAATCTATCAGCTATAATATTGAATTTTTAAAATTATCTAGTTTCCTAATTTTTTTTGAGATAGTGTTCCATGCTTGCATTACATTTGTGTGGAGGACTGATTCCTGACATCAATTCTGAATTGAAAACCAAAAAAACTGCAAATGCTGTAAATCAGAAACACAAACACAAATTGCTGGAAAATTCCAGCAGGTCTGGCAGCATCTGTGGAGAGAAAGCAGAGTTAACATTTCAGGCTGGACTACACCAAGAAGAAACAGTTTCTCCCTACCCAATCAACTTCATTGATCATGTCAATTATATCATTTTATAGTCTTTTATACTCCAGGGAATCCATGCATGCAGTATATCCTCTTAATAGATTTCGTTTCTGTCATTTTGATGAATCTATGTTACATTGATATAATTTGTGAGACAGTAGTGATGAATGGGTAGAAGTGCAGTGTAGGATGCAGACAACAGATCTTTGGGATAAACTAAAACCTGCAGAAGGTGGAGGATGGGAGGCTGGCTTGAAGAGTGTTGAGTTGTGTGGTTTGCAGGTAATAATGACCATGGATTATTTTCAGCAACAGATGGAGAGGTAGGGCAAATAAGTAAATTTTAAGAAAGCAACGTAGGCAGCTTTAGTAACAGAGAGGCTATGCAACAAGAAAGTCAGTTCAGAGCTAAATGCAGTGCAGAATTTGCGACCAGCTGGTTCATCCTGAGAATGATTGAACCCACTAAGCTTCATCATGTCATTACACTTCTGATCTAAATGTGCTGATAATACTAAAGTAAACAAAATACATTTTGTAATAGATTCTTTTATGGAAGTTGAAATAGATTGATGTTTTAAATAACTATTCAAATAGAAAAACGATAAAATTATACAATTTATTAGCCTCATAGCTTGACCTTCCGAAGAACTGTAAGGTTCTGAAATGTATTAATTGCTGCAGCATCATTGATAAGATATAGAACTAATACCAAAATCTTTTGATCTGAATCAGAATCCTCCTTTCCTGCTAAGGCCACTTAACAAGTTACCTTGCCTTAGTGAAGCTTTTTAAGCCTAAAACATAGCCCAGCAAACAGTAAGTGCAGGCAGCATTCGAGTGAATTTCACGGAAGACCACATGTCTTATGGTGGCAGTATGTAATCCAGCAAATAAACAGGTTTAAGGTCCCAGAGCCTCTTTGACAAGCCTCTGAGAGATAGTAAGTGTAACTAAATGGATGGGGTAGTAGGGCGTCAAGAAAGTGAATTATGGTGTAGTGTGCCAGATGGGGTAGGGTGCCACGTTGTTGAGGGTTTTGGGTAACAGTGAAATTGGCAGCTAAGTGGTGAATAGGTAGGATTGGAATCCAGAAGTAATAGGACAGATCTGGAAAAATGAGTTCAATCTTGAGCAGGGCAGCTGAGTTTTTAAATTGGGTCAATTAATTAACTAATTGAAAACAAAATCTGAAATAAAAAAAAACTAGTAGTCTGTCAGTAATGGTGATAATGGAACTACAAAGATTGTTGTGAGAGTCTATCTGATTCATGAAAGACCTTTTTAGGAAAGAAAATTTTGCCATCTTGCCTGATTTGGACTGTATAATGATCCCAGGCCCAAACTAATGTAATTGACTCTAAACCATCTTCTGAAATTACCAAAAACATGCTGTTTACTTGCATCAAAAGCGCTACAAGAAACAAGAATAACCTAGATGACTCAGCTGACATTAACCTGCATGTAGCTGTCACTTAACCTTTCCTTGATGACCATCTTTTTGTTTTCATGATGTTGCTTTTTTTAAAATGTCATGTTATGTTGTATTGTGTCACTGCTTTCTGTGTTAACATTGTACTATTGCTGAGTTTACTTTTGCGGTCGACCAAAAGGAGGAGGGGGAGAGGGACAGTATGTCTTTAAATGGATAAAGAAAGAGAATGAAGAGAGTTATCTTTACTAACAACACTATCCATAAAAGGAAGAGAGTAAGAGCCACAAACATCTAAAATGTAGTTGGAGGGAACCAGCTGCGAAGACAACAACTATCAGCCTCGCCATGTAATTGATCTGAGTGTTGTGAGAATTGAATATGAATAGTTAATGCTGCTAGCTCACTTGTACTCCCACTCCCACCCCCCCCCCCAAAACAATAAAAGCAATCAATAGTAAATCTCACAAAATCAAACAAAGCAAAGAGCCTTGCATTAATAGTTCTAATAGGGTGAGTTAGATTGAAAGCAGCATAATGGTGAACATGGACAGACTCTTGCAATCCGGATTGAAGACCAGAACCAGGTACTGCTTAGTGCCGTCGTTTAAGAAAAGGACAGGAGACTGAAAACGTTTTACTGAATGAGCAGTGTGAGAGCTATCAGTCAGAAAGCTTCACTGTTAGTCAAAGATAGTTAAAGTATTTCATGAGGCAATCCTACTTGCACAGCATTAAAACATTAGGCAAAGCAGCTCGTGGTGATACAGGAAGAGTGGATAATGTCCCTACCATTTGAAGCAAATCATTGAAGAAAGAGATAACTTAGCAAAACAGTTTTGTTTAGGCTTGATGAAGGCTTTCCTGGCACTTTATGCCAATTTTAACATACATTTAAAATAGGAGGAGACAGCACTAGAATGCCGAAGATTGACTGTTCTACAAATGCTGCAGTGATGTACCAGTCAGAAGTATTGTTAGCATTGAATGGTTGTAGCAAGGAATATCTGATCAAATAAGAAAACCTAAATGTTAGTGATACACTTTCAAGAATGGTTTTTACTTTATGCCATCCCTCCCTGAAGAAAATATTGTACCGGTATTCAAATATTGCTTGTCTTGAATATTTGCCCCAGTCATCCTATTAGCCTTGATTTTTCAGAAGACATGAAGATGCTTTATTTTCTACCCACCAACACTTTGTGTTGCAGCGAATGTTTTGGGAGCAATAGTAGCATTCAGTGCATATGCTATACCTTCCCTCAACTCATCAAATCTGCAACTGGTGACAGTGCATCATCAAGACATTTTGTGGCTACAACATCCTCAAGGCCAATGACAACATCAGTTATTCATAGTTTGCAGTCTCAGTTGCACCTGAATGTGTGTGATAGAAGGTATGGATTGGGTATGTCATTTTCAAAGCAGTATCTAATACTTACCCTGAAGTTAAGAATGAAATCACCTTGGCAAGATTGGTTGGCTTTTAAAGAAGTAATGAGGTTGGTTTGGTGCAATTGCTTCCATCTTACAAAGAGGAACTGCCCAGCAAAACCTTGCTGAGGGGGAAGACTATGGTGAAGGAGCAGCTCCTCAAGCTTTGTCATCAAAGGGACTGTCAAAAACCTTGCAAAAAACCCCTCATGAACACATGGGAACTTGGCTGTTACAGTTAGGAAAACTGTCTAGTTGACCAGTCAAGCAGTAGCTTGACATAGTTGCACTCTTAGCATTGTATCACTTCTTTGATATCCTCAACTCTTTTGTTGCCATTTTTAAAAAAATACTGTAGGTTCTATTCTGGAGAAAAGTCACTGGACTTGAACTCTGCTTTCTCTCCATAGATGCTACCAGACTTGCTGAGTTTCTGCAGCAATTATTGTTTTTATTGTTGGCTATGACCTCTTCCACTGACAGGGCAGCTTCATCAGTAATGACAGCACTTTGAGATACGGCCAGGAAGGAATAAGAGTACTCCACATTAACACTAGGCCCCATGAAGCCTCATAGCATCATGTCAAAAATGACAAAAAGTTCCTTTAAGATACCACCTAGCACCTTCCTTTGATGAATTGTTAGTCTTGTGGAATGCCAGTTGGAAGTGGCCCTGAATGTTTCTGGGGCATGGGACATCAACCTCCATGATCAAGAGCGGTTTGGTAGCACAACTACTGGCTGAGCTTTGAAGAATATACCTGTAAGGCTGAGTCTGTTGTAGGTGGTGAGCCAATTCAGTAAGATTGTAGTTGATCTATTTGTATTTCAAATTCCACATCCCTGTCCACCCCAACAAACTACAATTCCCCTGCTAGAAGACAATCTATCCACTTCTGTCTTAAAAATATTCAATCACCCTGCCAAACACCCCCTTTTATTGGAGGAGGGCAGAGTGTGGTTAGCTATCGTCATCGTTATCTGAAAAAGTTGATCTCTAATTTTAAACCAGTGCTCCCAAATTCTGGACTGACCCGCAAAAGTACGCATCCTTTCTACATCTACTGTGTCAAGACTATTCAGGATCTTATAGAATTCAATCAAGCCATCCCTCATTCTTTCACACTTCAATGGAAACAAGTCCAACCTGTCCAACTTATTCTTATAAGTAAACCTGCTAATTCCAGGTATCAATCTAGTAAACCTCCTCTGGGCCATCCCCAAAGCATTTATATTCTTCCTGAAGTAAGGAGACCGAAACTACATTCGGTATTTGAGATATCTCAGCAAAACCAGCACAACATCCATTTGTTTCAGAGATAGTAGGAACTGCAGATGCTGGAGAATCTGAGATGACAAGGAGTGAAGCTGGATGAACACAGCAGGCCAAGCAGCATCAAATGCTACTTGGTCTTGTGTTCATCCAGCTCTTCACCTTGTCATCTCACAACATCCATTTGTATTCGATTCCTCTCGTAATGAAGGATAATATCTCGTTATCTTTGCTTGCCACTGTCCTGCATTCTAACTTCTTGTGATCCATGCATCAGAGCACCTAGATCTCTCTGCATTTTGAAACTGTGCAGTTGATCTCCATTTAAGTATTACTCTGCTTTCTTTATTCTTTCCACCAAAGGAAATAAGTTCACAATTCCCATATTATACTTAACCTGCTGGATGTTTGCCTACTCAGACATCCAACTATACCAGTCTTCCTATTGTAGCTGCAACTGAATATTACAGACAGAACTACCGGTACTAATATTACCCAATAGGAAGGGGTACCCATTGCATAGTCCTTTGTAGGATGCAAATCTGTCTTCACACTGAGTACACCCTGCATTATGTTGTGTTGTATTTCTGTTGCACTAAATGGGATAAATGTAAAACTGGGCATCCATGAAACACTGTGTGGGCATCACCAGGAACAAAATTGTATTCCATGTATTTGTCGCCTTACATCTTACTCCACCTTTTGTCATCACCGTTGAAAATGAACCAACTAACTATAAGAGGTGATTTGACATACATTCCCATCATTGATAGTGACATGAATGCAGAAGACAAACCTGATGTTTTTGGAATGATCACTAGCCAGAAATGCTGGGTGGGAATTCTATCTCTAACTCCACTTTAAGGGCACACTATCTCAGAATCAGCCAGTTCATTTCATATCAAGAAACTGCTGAGTGCATCAGCCACAATAATGATTTAGGACCTCAGCAATGTTCCAGCTGTTTCCTTAATGTCTTGGTCCAGAACTAGCTATCTCCTGAGCCAAGCTGGAAAACTGCTATCAACCTGACATAGTAGAAAATTGCCCAGGCAGTCTGTTTTATAAAAAGCATGAAAATCCAAACCAGCCAAATATTGCACCATCAACAATTGACTGCTACTCAATTTGGATGCCTCTGAACCTTATTTGCACCCTTGGTCCAAACATGAACAGAGCAACTGAACTCCAGAGGCAAAGTGGGAATGACTGCCCTTGACATCAAGGCCACATCTGACTGTGTGCGACATTTGAAACCTTTATAATTGAAGTCACTGAAAATCACTGAAAACTTTACCTTGCTTGAAGTAAAACTGAGCACAAAAAAGATGATTGTGACTATTCAATGTTAGTCATTTCGATGAAAGGGCAGTATTGTAGGTGTTCTACAGGCTACTGCACTAGGCCCAGTCACCTTCAGCTGCTTCATCAATGTCTTTGCCTTTAGCACAACATCAAGAAATATAGATGTTTGGTGATGATTACACAGTGTTCAATACCATTCGCAACTCCTCAGCTAACAAAGCAGTCTGTGTCTGCATGCGGCAAGATCCTGAACAATATTTATTATCGTCATGGGCTAGTAAATCTTAAGTCGTATTTGTAACACATAAGTGCGAGGCAGTAATGATCTCTGACAAGAAAAAGACTGTCTAACTCCAGTTTACATCCAGTGGCGTTATCATTATTGAATCCCCCACCATCAATGTCATTGAAATTACATTGGCCAGAATTTTAATTAGACCAGGAATTTAATTTTATTGCTGTAAGAGCAAGTCATTGACTGGGTATTATATGGTGAGTGATTTATCTCCCGATTCTGCAAATTATTTTCTGACTTTTGCCAATCATGCCAAATGGATGATCCATCGCAGCCTCCTCTTGAGGTCCTCAGCAGCATAGATGCCAACATTCTGCCAATTCAGTTCACTCCATGTGATATCAAAAAGTGGTTGAAGGCACTGGATACCGCAAAGGTTATGGGCCATAACAAAATTCTGGCAATAATACTGAAAACATACTCCAGAACTAGCTGTACCTCCAGCCAAACCATTACAGTGTGGCAGCAACACCTGGCATCAACATGGCAATATGCAGTATTGCTCAGCTGTTCCTGTCCACAAAAAACCAGGATAAATCCTACTTGGCTGTTCACCTGCATTAGGTTAGTGATGGAAGACTTTGTTGTCAACACATTGTAAGTTTTTTTGTGTTCTGCCAGAGCCCCTTGGCTCTGCACTTCTTTACAGTCTTGGTCCTATCATGGATCAAAGAGCTAAACTGTAAGGGCGAGAGAGTCAAATCTTGCACAAAGAAGCACGGTTGTGGTTGTTGGAGGTCGGTGGCAAGACCTCACTGCAGGAGTTCCTCAAGGTCCAGGCACCTTGAGCTGTTTCTTCCCTCTATCATATGGTCAGATGTAAGGATTTTTGTTGTGCAACCATCAGTGTTCAGCATCATTTGTCACTTCTCTGATTCTGAAGCAGTCCATGTCCATTGCAGCAATTCTTGGGACATCCAGGTTTGCAGTGATTTAATGGCAGATAACATTTGCATCAAACAAGTGCCAGGCAATAACCATCTTCAACATGAGAGAATGTAACCACTCCATTTAATATTTAATGGCATTGGCATTAAATTATGGTAATGTTAACATTTTGAGAGTAACAATGAACTAGAAACTAAACTGGACTAGCTGGATAAATACTGTGGCTACTAGACCAGTTCAGAGGCTGAGAAATCTGCAGGGAGTATCTTGTCATCTCACTCACAGGACCCTATGTGCTGTCTGAGTCATAAGTCAGGAGTGTTTGTTCATGGGATGTGACTATTACTGGACAGGCCAACATTTATTGCCCATCCCTAACTGAACATGGGACAGTTAAGAGTTGCCCAAATCTGTGGGTCTGGAGCCCTATGGAGGTCAGACCAGGACAAAATGGCAGATTTACCTTCTGTAAAGCCCATGACTGAACTAGATGGGATTTTACAACAGTCAATGGCCACCATTAAGGTTACTGTTTTATTCCTGCTTGTTTTTTTAACAATGCCATTCAGTTTTTGCCATCTGTCATGGTAGGATTGAAACCTATGTCCCTAGAACAATAGCCAGAACAAAAAAGATTCTGAATTACTAGTATAACAAAATTACTGTTGTGCCATTGCCTACCCATGATGGGATACTGTCCACTTGGCTGCATCATTGCAAATGCAACAACATACAGGTATCTCAAAGCAAGAAACAACCGAGAGTCTAGGACAGTTTAGCTCACTTGATTTGCAACCCATCCTCGAGCATAAACGTTCGTTCCCTGCAGTACTGACACACAGTAGTAACAGTTTGTATCAACTATAAGCTGCAATGTATGAATTCTGAGACTCCTTTGACAGCACCTGCCAATAAACAGAACCTTTGCCATCTGAAATGAAACCATCACCCATACATTCCCGATTTAAGCCACACACCACCCAGCATGGAACTATGTAATTGTGTCTTTGCTGTCGCTGGGTCTGAATTCTAGAATCCCCATTTTTAAAACATGTAGGTGTATCCACCCCTTTTCTCTCCTCCTCTCCACCCATCCCACCCCAAATAGACTTCATCTTCACCCACCATCACCTTCCAAGGGCATTTAGGAATTGGCAGTAAGTACTGGCCTAGGCTGCAGCACCTACATCCCATAAAGAAAAGAAAGGAAAAGATGCCATAACACCATATTAATTAGCGTTGGAGTTTTTCCCAGTATTAAAAATGTAATAATAATAATAGCTAATATTCACTTCACAGCCACCTCCACAATTATGGATTATCTAGCAATTTTCTCATTGTGGTGTGTGGTACCTTGTGTGAAAATTGCCAGACTCGATATAACGTTATAGTGGTAACCATATTGCTAAAGGAATTTATTAACTATACAGTGCCTTGTAACTGTGACCGTGTGTAACATGTTATATAAATGCAATAGTAAAATAAAATGTGCAATCTCTATATTGTTTCGTGACTGCCATTCTCATGTTGCAGCGTTGACATCAAAGGTTCATTTCTTGGTATTGAGTAAGTGTTTAGCTTTAACACTTAAAAGCTTTCATAGTTTTTATCCAAATCTCATTTTCCTTTTAAGCTGAAAAAATAAAATTCCACAACAAAACAGGGGAAATGTTGTTCCTGTATTAGTCATGAATTAGTTCTTTCTATAAACAGAATGTTCTGAGCAGCCTGCTGTGACTGGCAGAAAATCCCTTTTTTAAAAATTCATTTGTGGGATGAGGGCATCACTGGCCCGGAGCCAGCTAACATTTATTGCTCATTCCTAATTGCCCGGAGGGCATTTAAACGTCAACCACATTGCTGTGGGCCTGGAGTCACATGTAGGCCAGACCAGGCGAGGATGGCAAATTCCTTCCCTAAAGGCCAAATAGAAGGGTGGGATAAGGTGCACTTGGTAACAAAACAAATTGCGTGTAAGGCAGATGCAAAATATTATGCTTGTGTTGTTCAATTTGATTTGAGTCTGAATATTAAAATTCCTGCTATAATGCTAAAAAGTGAATGTGTTGAATTAACACAACAGATTTAATTATTTTCAGAATTCTGATTGAGATGGAAAAAGACAGTCTCCTTAATGTCGCAAAAAGAGTTTCAAATAACATTTGCTGTTCCAGCTGATTAACTCCACTGCTGTGTCTTTATCAATCGTCTGTTATTGCTTAAAAAAACTCAATCAAATTAGTGAGATACAGTTTTACACACACAAAGCCATGTTGACTATCCCTTATCAGTCCTTGCCTTTCCAAATGTAAGTAAATCCACGCCCCCCCCCCCCCCCCCCCCAACCCACCCGCCCGCCTGCCCGCCCTCAAGATTCCCTGCAACAATTTACCTACCACCAATGTCAGGCTCACCGGTCTATAGTTCCCTGGCTTTTCCTTGTTACCTTTCTTAAACAATGGCACCACGTTAACCAACCTCCAGTCTTCCGACATTTGGCCTGTGGCTACCGATGATGCACGTCTCTCAGCAAGCGGCCCGGCAATCACTTCCCTAGCTTTTCACAGAATTTTAGGACACACCTGATCCGGTTCCAGGGATTTATCCACCTTTTATGCATTTTAAGACGCCCAGCACCACCACTCTGTAATATGGACTTTTTCTAAGATGTCGCTATTTATTTCCCCAAGTTGTCTAGCTTTCATATCCTTCTCCACAGTAAACACTGAGCAAAATACTCATTTAGTATCTTCCTCACCTCCTGCTGTTCCACACATAGGCGACCTTGCTGATCTTTAAGGAGTCCTATCCTCTCCATAGTTACCCTTTTGACCTTAATGTATTTGTAGAATCCCTTTGGATTCTCCTTAACCCCATTTGTCAAAGCTATTTCATGTGCCCTTTATGCCCTCCTGATTTCCTACTTAAGTACACTCCTACTACCTTTATATTTCTAAGGATTCACTTGGTCCCTGCTGTCTATACCTGACATGTGCTTCCTCTTTCTCTTGACCAAAGCCCCAATTTCTCTAGTCACCCTACACCTACCAACCTTGCCCTTCACCCTAACAGGATAATACTCTCTGTGGACTCTTGTTTTCTCACTTTTGAAGGCTTCCCACTTTCCAGCAGACCCTTTACCTGCGAATTTCCACCCCAATCAACTTCCAAAAGTTCTTGTCTAGTAACGTCAAAATTGGCTTTCCTCCAATTTAGTAATTTAACTTTTAGATCCAGTCTGTCATTTTACATAACTATTTTGAAACTAATAGAATTATGATCACTGGACCCAAAGTGTTCCCCCACTGACACCTCAGTCACTTGCCCTACCTTATTTCCCAAGAGTATGTCAAGTTTTGCACCTTCTCTGGTGGGTACATCCACGTACTGAATCAGAGAATTTCTTGTACACACTTAACAAGCTTCTCTCCATCCAACCCCTTAACACTGTGACAGTCCTGGTCTGTGTTTGGAAAGTTAAAATCTCCTACCATTACCATCCTACTATTCTTACAGATAACTGAGATTTTCCACTGACTGTTAAGGAGTCTGTTGTACAATCCCGTTAAGGTGATTATCCCTTTCTTATTTCTCAGTTCCACCCAAATAACCTCCCGAGACAAGAATATCTTCCCTAAATATAACCGTAATGTTATCCATAATCAAAAATACCACACCCCCTCCCCTGTTGCACCCCTTTCTATCCTTCCTATAGTGCCTACATCCTGGAACATTAAGCTGCCAGCCCTGTCAATCACTGACCCACATCTCTCTAATTGCTATGCTTTCCTAGTCCCATGTTCCCAACCACACCCTGAGTACATCTCTCTTACCTGTTGGGCTTCTTGGATTGAAATAAATGTAGTTTAATTTATCAGTCAAATGTCGTTCTCTGCTTTGTTCCTACCTGCCCTGACTGTTTGACTTACTGCTTTTCCCAGCTGCACCAGTCTCAGACTGATCTGTTTTCTCACTGTCTCCCTTTGTCCATGCATCCATCTGCTCTGTCCTCCTATTCCTACTCTCACTAGCTTATGGCATGGAGTAATCCGCATATTGCTACTCTTGAGGACCTACTTCTTATATTTCTGGTCAATTTCCTATATTCTTTCCTTTGAACCCTGTCCTTTTCTCAGCCTGTCATTAGTTTCAATGTATACAAAGACCCCCTGCTGGTCCTTCTCCCCTTTGAGAATATTCTGCGCCCTCTCTCAGATATCCTTGATTCTAGCACCGGGGAGGCAACACACCATTCTGGTGTCTTGTTGTCGACCACAGAAACATCTGCCAGTGCCTCTGACTAGAGAGATTCCCCCATCAGAATCGATTGTTTGGTATCTGACATATTCCTCGTTACATTAGAGCCAGTCTCGGTACCAGAAACCTGGCTGTCAGTGCTACATTCCCCTGAGAGTCCATGACCCCCTATGTTTTCCAAAACTGCGTACTTATTTGAAAATGGGGAGAGCCACAGGAGACTTTTGCATTACCTGCCTAGTCCTTTCTACCTTTGCTAGAGGTAACTCACCTGCCTGACTGTACCTAGGGTTTTTCTCCCATCCTGAAACTACCATCCATCACATCTCCTGGCTCCTGTAAATTCAACATTGTCTGTAACTGCCGCTACAACCGATCCATCCTGTCTGATAGGATTTGCAACCAAACATACTTGCTGCAGACGTAAACATTAGGAACATGAAAATTCTCCCTAATCTCCCACATGCAACAGGAAGACCATAACATTCTACTAAATGCCATCGTTGTACCGTAACAATCTGCAGACCCAGAAAATAGTACAGTCTTACTGGCCTAAAAACACTGTTGCAGGATAACTTAGTATCTATGTTTTATATTATTAAAGTTTAATCAAACAAACATATAAAGTAAAAAAAACCCACTCTAATCACTATTGTAAATTTATAAAAAGTAAGGTTACATTTTTAAAAACTAGACACTTATCTGCTCCCCTGCAGTGAGCTCCCCGCCCTCCCCCGCAAACAGGTTTGTCCAAGGTCAACTGTGCACTTTGTTGTTTATTTATCTTTCTCGGACCGATCTGCAGTGCTTATAGATACTTGTTGCTGAACATCAGAAGCAGTCAGCAGTGAGGGTTTATTGCTCGGTCACACAGCTGTGCTGGTTTACTTTTCTGTTTGTTTCACCTCTCGTGTAGTATCTGCTCCCACTCTCCCTCCTTTCTTTAAAGTGGTGTTATTTTGACCTCCTTTTTCCCCCCAAATTTCCCAAACAATGCAACAGTTTATAAAACAGTAAATCTTGGATTACTCCGAATCCTGTTTTGTGTTGTAAATGGTTCATGATTCTATATCTGTGCAGTTGGCTTATTCTTTTTGTGCAGTTATACAGTTTAATGTATGAAATATGCTTAATTTTTGAAATATGCCTCCATTTATAACAACGATTGCTTCTGTTATTTAAACATTGTTTATGCTAAATTTAATTTTCCATTAGCTTTACAGTTTGAGAATGTGGTATAAATATTTTTCACACTCTCCTGAGTTAGAAATTTAAAAAAAAACATAGTTTTCAGTTGCACTCAAGTGGTTGACTGTGCAGTTACCATCTACTGTAGCTGAAGCCTGAATGAACAGTTATTTAAATTTTGAAGTTCGTGCGTGCTATTGTGTACGTGAAGGATATTCCGCTGTAATAATTTTTGTGCAACTGACAGGGAGTTAATTCACTACCAAATTTTCCTTTGCTTCATTTTGAGTCTGTCAGCCAGCCACTGATTTGTTTAGGCGAAGGCTTTTCGATTGTAGTTTCTGTACTGTATTATGTATCAATCCACTTCTGCAATGTCAGATCCATTTTAATTCCTTGCCTGAGGAAAAAGTTTTGAAAAGGGAAGAATCAGAAAAGTTGATTGGTAAAACAAGAGATTAGTAACATTTGAGGGATTTTTCAGTTCGTGGTACTATTCTTGTACTGGGTTGTTTTAGATTGCAGGGTACAAGTTGACTTTTGAAGCTTCAGTAAATCCTTCCAAAAATGGTCATCAGGTTATATGGTGAGTATAAAATATGCCCAATCATGCAACAAGAAAGAAACCAAATGTTTGGATTCCTCCATTGTGCAGCACTGAAAATTATAGGCCATTTGTGTGGAAAGGTGGCAAAGTCAAATTACTCATTTTGGTGGGCATTTATATTTGATAAACTCAATTTACCCAGTGCCTTGCATTTGGTGCCAAAAGAAAATAAGCCACTTTGTCTGCACATACTAAAGGAAATGAGAATTTACTGAAATATATCAGATTCTGTGACAAATGTCAAGCTTTTTCTTCCTCCTTTTATTATAATGTATTGATAGAAAAAAAATATAGGAGACCATTGAGTGATAGTGAGAACTGCGGATGCTGGAGTTAGAGGTAGCACAGTGTGGAGTTAGAGGAGCTTAGCAGGATAGTTGATGTTTCGGTTTGGGGCCCTCCTTCAGAAAAGGGGACCATTGATCTAGTTTGATAAATTGACACGCAGGTGACTTCATAAAAGTTGACCATTCTGCTTTTATATCGGTTGAAAACATGCAAGTTCATTCACGTAAAAGTTATCCATTTTTTAATACAGCTTTAAACACTCTTTTCCAACTCACATTTCCTTTAGAGTACTTATAATGCTGACCAGTTTCCCTGCTTTGAATTTCAGCAATTAACAAGATCCCCATAAACCTATTGCAGGTTGCAGCAGGCCAGTGAGGTAAAGTGCATCACATGACCTATGGAGCATTGTGCACTGGGTAATATGACCAAATGTAATGGTGAGAAAATATTAATTACCAGGATGAAAAATTTAACATAGGTTTTATTGTAAATTCCTGACATGGTTTCAATAAATGATTTCTTTTAAATTTGTAATTCATCTTTTTTCATGTAATTGTAATGTTCCATGGTATAATTCTATTCATACAGTCAAACTGCATTTCACCATTTTTAACACGTAATGCTTCTGAGACTGGTATAATCCAGGTAAACTGAGGAAACTTATTAGCAGAAAGGCAGGGTAAGGAGATTGCTTTATTTTATTCATCGCAGTAAAAGGATTGTACATCGAAAAAACATGTTACCTTCTGAAAATAAATGCAGAATTGTGAAATACAATTGATTGGTGCCCACTCTCGGAACATTCAGAATTCATGCTGCCAACTATGTAAATGGTTTTAGTGTGCAGTCAGCACTAAATAACCACTTAGTGTGGTATCAAGGAGTTCTAGCAAAACTGGAGTCAGCAGGAATCGGAAAGGGTCGGTGGGGACTCTCCACTGGTGGGTGTTGTACCTGGCACACAGGACGATGGTTGTGGTTGTTGCAGGTCAGTCTTCTAAACTCCAGGACATCTCTGTGGGTGCCTGAGGTCCCACCATCTTCAGCTGCTTCATCAGTGATTTTCCCTCCATCACGAAGATGGGATGTTCACCAATGATGGCACAGTGATCAGCACCATTCACGTTTCCTCAAATATATGGAGCTGCCCATCTCTAAATGCAGTAAGTCTTGGACAGCATTCAGTGCCACACAAATGCCAGGCAATGATCATCTCTTAGAGACAATCTAACCATCAATCCTTGACATTCAATGGTGCTACCATCATGGAATCCCTATTAACTTCATCCTAGGAGTTACTATTTTTAGAAACTCAAGTGGACTAATCATACAAATATATTGGCTATAAAAGCAGGTTAGAGGCTAAGAATACTGTGATGAGTAACTCACCTCCCAACTCCTTTTGTTGCTGACATAACTAAATAGGGTAATGACATAGAGCATAATCAGTGGAATAAAAAGTTAATAAAAACCAAAAGAGCTGCAGATGCTGTAAATCAGAAACAAAAACAGAAATTGCTGAAAAAGCTCAGCGGGTCTAGCAGCATCTGTGAAGAGAAATCAGAGTTAATGTCTCGGTCCTGTGACCTTCCCTCAGAACTGATGATATCAAGGAAAATGTGGATCTTTATGCAGAGGATAGGGTGAGGGGAGTTTCCCCAGTTTACCTGGATTATACCAGTCTCAGAAGCATTACATGATAGGTAGGGATAGAACCTGGAAAGAGAGAGAAACAGTTAGACAGACAAAGGAGTGGATGACCAGAGATAATGGGAACTGCAGATGCTGGAGAATCCAAGATAACAAAGTGTGGGGCTGGAAGAACGCAGCAGGCCAAGCAGCATCTTAGGAGCACAAAAGCTGATGTTTCGGGCCTAGACCCTTCAGCAGAAAATGGGGATGGGGAAATGAAATAAATAGGGAGAGAGGGGGAGGCGGACTGAAGATAGATAGAGGAGAAGATCGATGGAGAGGAGAGTATGGGTAGGGAGGTGGGGAGGGTGTATGTCAGTCCAGGGAGGACGGACAGGTCAAGGGGTGGGATGAGGTTAGTCTGACACTTCCAGCATCTACAATCCGACCCTACCACTAAAGACATTTTTCCCACCCCACCCTTGTCTGCCTTCTGGAGAGACCACTCTCTCCGCGACTCCCTTGTCTGCTCCACACTCCCCTCCAACTCCACCACACCTGGCACTTACCCCTGCAACCGCAGGAAGTGCTACACCTCCCTCACCCCCATCCCAGGCCCCAAGATGACTTTCCACATCAAGCAGATGTTCATCTGCACATCCGCCAATGTGGTATACTGCATCCGCTGTACACAGTGTGGCGTCCTCTACATTGGGAAAACAAGCGGAGGCTTGGGGCCCACTTTGCAGATCACCTATGCTCGGTTCGCAGTAAACAACTGCACTTCCCAGTCGCGAACCATTTCAACTCCTCCTCCCATTCCTTAGACGACATGTCCATCCTGGGCCTCCTGCAGTGGCATAATGATGTCACCCGTAGGTTGCAGGAACAGCTTGCGGTTGGGAACCCTGCAGCCCAATGATATCAATGTGGATTTCCCCAGCTTCAAAATCTCCCTTCCCTACCCCCCACCCCCACCATTGCATCCCAAAACCAACCCAGCTCGTCCCCGCCTGCCTGTTGTGTTCTTCCTCTCCTCCCACCTCAAGCTGCACCTCCATTTCCTACCTACTAACCTCATCCCGCTCCCTTTACCTGCTGTCCTCCCTGGACTGACCTATCCCCTCCCCACCGATACTGTCCTCTCCACCTATCTTCTCCTCTATCCATCTTCAGTCCGTCTCCCCCTCTCTCTCTATTTATTTCAGAATCCTCTCCCCATTCCCCCTTTTCTGATGAAGGGCCTAGGCCCGAAACGTCAGCTTTTGTGCTCCTAAGATGCTGCTTGGCCTGCTGTGTTCTTCCAGCCCCACACTTTGTTATAAAGGAGTGGATGATGATCTGGCTGGGAGGGTGAATAGCTGTTACTGGAGACTGTTGGCGGCTAACAATGGGTTGTATGTAGTAGACTTTGATTACAAGGCCTGTTGTGTGGGTGTGGGGACTAGAACATAGGACAGTTCAAGCCCTAAAGCTATTGAAATCGATGTTTAAGTCCAGAAGGCTGCAGGGTTCCCAAGTGGAAAATGAGGTATTGTCCTTCCAGCTTATGTTGAGCTTCACTGGAGCACTGCAGCAAACCAGAGACAAGGTATTGTCCAGGGAAAGGGGTGGTGTGTTGAAGTGACAGGCAACTGGAACCTTGGAGTCTTTTTTGTGGGTAGAACAAAGGTTTTCTGTGAAGCAATCACCCAGTCTATGCTTTGTTTCCCACAATGTAGAGGACAGTACATTGTGAGCAGCGAATGCAGTAGACTAGATGTGTGAAGTGCAGGTAAAGCGTTGCCTCACATGGAAGGTATATTTGGGCCTTTTGATACTGAGGAGGGAAGATATAAACGGGCAGGTGTTATGCCTTCAGTGATTGCAGGGGACGGTGCCTTGGGTCTGTGTTGGGATGTTTGTAGTAAAGAAAAAATGGACCAGCGTGTCCTGGAGGGAATGGTCCCTGTGGAAGGCAGACAGGGGAAGTGAGGGGAATATGTGGCTCGAGGTGGCGGAAATGGCAGCTAATGGTCTTCTGGATGTGAATGCTGGTAGGATGTTAATTATGGACAAAGGGAACCCTTCGCTGTTGGGGAAGGGAAGAGTGGGAGTGAGGGCATAGTGTGGTAGATGGGTCAGACCTGTTTGTGCTGAAGAATCCTCAGCTGAGGAAAAAATGGACATTTTGGAGATTCCCAAATCAAAGTTGACATTATCAGAACATATGCAATGGAGACAGAGGAACTGAGAGAATGGAATGGTGTCTTTACAGGTAGTAGGGTGTGAGGATGGAGAGTCCAGGTAACTGTGGGAGTCGCTGGGTTTGTAGTGGATATAGTGACCGGCCTATCTCCAGAAATAGAATTAGATCTCATGGAAGGGATTGGAGCAATCAGTGATGGACCAGGTGAAAGTGAAGGCAGGGTAGAAATTGGAAGCAAAAATCGAATAATCTTTCCAATTCTAGTAGAGAGAGGGAAGCAGTTCCACTGATATCATTGATACATCAGAGAAAGAATTTGAGCATAGAGGAGCTGGAGTAGGCCTGGAACAAGTAATGCTTCATGTACCCCACAAAGAGACAGGCATAATTGGGGCCTGTGAAGGTAGCTATGGCTATCCCTCTGACCTGAAGAAAATGAGAGAAGTTAAAAGAGAAGTTGTTTAGGGTGAGTGTGAGCTCAGACAAGTGGAGGGTGGTGTTGGGTAGGGACGGTTCAGGCCTTTGTTCCAGAAAGAAGCGGAGAGCCCTGAAACCATCCTGGTGGGGGATGGACATGTAGAAGGATTGCACGCCCATGCTGAAGAGGAAGCAGCTGAGCCTGCAAACTGGAAATTCCAAAACTGGCGTAAAGCATAAGAGGAATCACGGATGTAAGTGGGCAGGGACTGGAGTGAAGACTGAGTCAAGGCAGGAAGACATGAGTTCTGTGGGGCAGGAGCAGGCAGAAACAATGGGTCCACACAGGCAGTTGTGTTTGTGGGTTTTCTGAAGGAGGTAGAAATGAGCTGTGCTGGGTTGGGATGCTATCAGCTTGGAGGCAGTGGGGGTTGGGGAGATCACTGGATGAAATGAGGTTAGTGACTGTAGTTGAAACAATGGCCTGATGTTCTATGGGGAGGTCACAGTCTAGAGGGAGATAGGACAATACCTCTGAGAGCTGGCACTCAGCTTCTACAACGTAGAGGTTAGTCCATCTGCCTCCACCAGCACCACCTTTAGCAGCAGGCTCAATAACAAAGTCAGGGTTGGATTTGAGTGCATGGAGTGCAGTCAGTTTGGGGGGAGATAGGTTGGAACGGGTGAGGTGGGCAGAGAAATTGAAATGACCTGTGTCACGTTAACAGTTCTCAATGAACAGGTCGGAGGCAGGTAGAAGGCCAGAGGGAGGTGGAGGGAGCATGTTGCAGGTGGGTGAAGGGTCTATGAGACAGAGAAAGGACTCTTTCCCCAAACAAATGGGCATGGAGGCAAAGATGATGGAAGAAGAGTTTGATGTCATGTTACACCTGAAATTCATTAAGGTCGAAATGCAGAGGGATAAAATTGAGTTAAAGGTTAAAGAAAAACCTTGCCTTTCCTTTTGATGTGGTCTCAGCAAGCACACAGTCCTTCCTCCTGCTGCTTCAGCAGTGAGTGCCTCTCACAGTGGCACTCCTGAGGCTGATGAGTTGGCTGGCCATCTGATTAGACCAGCAGCTCTGGGAGGCGCATTACCTTCCCTAGTTTGGATGGTGGCCTGGCAGCAGTCACTTAGTTGTCTGTTTCTAGTAATAGGCAACCTGATTGTTCCACGACTCATCAGAGCAGCATCAACTCTTGCTTTCAGTTGTGGGAGTGAAACATCTTTCCTAGAATCAAAGTTCATTCCCGTGATTTTCACATAGAAGCTAACAGTTTCACTATCTTTTTCTTGGCTTCCAATGTGCAGTTTCTTCAGTTCCCAGAGATTATTTTGTGTCAAAAGGAATGCTCCGAGGTTTTTACTTGTATGATTAGTTGTGAGAGTCATTGTTTGATTTAGTTGTGCTGTAACAGAGTAATTTTGAGTGCCCCATTGTACAACTGACATTCAATTCGTTGAGAGTTTATCAGGCCACTAGATAAGCATGAAAGTTTGGGCCTGTTTCAACAGGACCAGAAAAGGCTATGGGGTAAAATAATAGAAACTTGACTTTGAGGCAGCATTTGATGGATTGTGGCATCAAGGATCCCTACCAAAACTGAAATCAATGGAGAAGCTCAACAGCACCCAAGACAAAGTAGCCTGCTTGAATGACACCCGTCTAATGCTTTCAAAATTTACCCTTTCCACCACCGACACATGGTGACGGTATTGTGTATTGTGTACCACTTACAGGTGCAATGCAATAACTTATCAAGTTTCTTCTAACAATATTTTCCAAACCCACAACCTCTACCACCTAGAAGGACACAAGCAGTTTATATGTAGGAACACCTGCAACACACCCCTCCAATCATAGACCGCACTGACTAGGAATTATATTGCCATTCTTTTATTGTCACTAGGTCAAAAGTCTGAGAACTTCATCTCTGACAGCACTGCGGGTGCATCTACGCCACATAAATTGCTGCATTTCGAGACGGTAGCCCACAGTCACCTTATTATTTCCCTAACCACTGATGGCCACATCCTGTGATTTTTTTTAAAAATCATGGTCAAATTCAACTAAATAATTGATTTAATCAATTAAATAATTGGTCTTGCAATAGAATTTGGTTTCCCTTATTAGTCACCAAAAGTACTAGTTGAAACTCAGCACCCATTTAGTTTGCAGATTTGGCATCCTATCCATTTTCGTCTCTCTTGATAAATCATGACTGCATGCTATACATGCTAAACATAATGCAAACTTCTATGATGTTTCTTTGGCAATATTATCCAAGTCCATAGCCTCTGCCACCTAAATGCACATCCTCTTGTAGTCACCCAATTCCTGACTTGGACCTACATTGCTTTTGCTTAGTCACTGGGTCAAAACTTTGAAACACTATATCTTACAATAGTATTGGAGCATCTTCACTATGCAAACTGCAGCATATTAAGAAGAAAGCTTGTCATCACCACAGAATGGGCATAAAATACTGCCCTTACCAGCATTTGCAGTGTCTTAGTACTGAATAAATAAATGCCTTTCCTTTTGTTAGTCAACAGACATGAGAATAACCACTTGGGCTCTCTGTTGTCTTTGCAAGTCATCACGGGGACAACTTGTCAAAAGACAAGAAGCAACCTTTTGCAAAGCAATTTTGTAAATGTATTTACATATTTCTACAAATTAATGTGCATGTTTTGCTTTTACTGTAAATGATTAGAAGATTTGATATCATTTCCAGCGCAGTAAATAATCAGAACTAAGTTGACCCTTGGACAAATTTACAGCTTGAAATTCCTTTCCATTCACAAAGCGGTAGAAAGCATGTTAGGGTCCATAAATCTGTTTAGTTGAATCGTGCTGATCCTTTCTTGTGTGTTTGTCAGGAAACTTATGACCCAGAAGCATGTTAAGCTAAGACTGTCTGATGTGTAAAGAGTTCTAGCCAGTTTTGGCAATAGCCTTATAAACAGCACATGAAAGGAAGTGTTGTAGCTTTGCAAGTAACATTTCACCAGCAAAATTCTGAACTGCATTGTGAGGTTTCATTTGAATCGCTTTTGTAATTTGCAAGGTCACATTACTTTTTCAGTTTCTGCCTCTACTGTATTGAAGTGCTGTCAGCTGCAGCTTCCATATTAGGATTATTAAATTATTTAATAATTTTATCTGCATGTAATGCATACACTTTCAAGTATAGCACACTATTCAGAGTAATATGCTTGCATTAAAAGGACTTGCTGAAGGATTTGAGAATCTTTTTGGAAAGCATCATGTCTTGTACATGAGAAAGAACGAGTGAAGTTGTAAATTGAAATATCATGTTTATTGCAATCTTTGGTCTGGTTTTAAAACATAAAGATAAAAGGAAATGTCATCAGGGAGGAAGTATGCATCATTTAGGCAGAGATCCCCGTGTGATAGTGGAGCAATAATAGAAATTGCCCTGTAGTCAGTCAGTTCCTTCTGCACTAGTTTGCACGTATTTCTGCTCGGAGATTGCCTTCATTGAAGCGTGGGTTCAGCAAACTGAATGCTCAGCATACCAGCTGTACTACCATAGTTCTGTGATTTGTCCCTTGAATTTTGGTGCAGTTATAGATGCTGAAATGCAAAGCCATTACATTTTGTGATAGCAAAAGGTCAGTTGTGATCTCCTCCTTACGCAATATCTGTCTGTGCAAACTGTCCTGGTTTCTGTGGTAATTCTGATACTCAAATTGATGAATAGTCTTAAGATGCTTTTGTTTCAGGATATTTAAAGTCATGATTACTCAAGCTTGTTCTTGTGGCAGCTGCAGTGAAGCTTCAAATGTGTGAGAACTGAAGGAGAGTTTTATGCATCACAGTGCTATGCACAGCCCCGTGACTGAAATGTAATTTAACTCACTGGTTCTTGCATTATGCTGTGATGTTTTAGATACGATTTCATTGCTTCATTATCAAAGGTTAATCTTATTTGAATGTTCTTTTGAAGTCTTGAACTAGCTGTGTTTTATTTTCCTGGCAATCATTTCATTAGTAAAAGCTCTGAATCTGAATTTTCAATAGTGAGTGAGAACAAAGCACTATAAAGATCGTTGTATTTAATACCATTCTTTGAGCAAAATAAATATTTGAAATATTTGGGACACAAAACTTCATTGTCTTGATATCAAATTTATCAGTTGAATAAAACAGGGTGTGAGTGACTTGTGTTTGTCAGAGAGATAATGGAATTTTCTTACAAATGCATTGTTTAGCAGCTGCTCATTAATGTAGTCCCTTTAAAATCTGTATTTATTTTAGCTGATGGTTTGAATTTTAACAGATTTTGTAGCATTTGCAGCTTTTGTATTGGCTCAATTATTTGAATATGGGACTCATTACGGAATGCCAACATAAACTTAGATTTAAAAAATTGCTGAGACACACTATAAATCTTTGATCAAGATATTAAGGTGTAGTTGAAGGTAACTTTGAAAACTATCTTAATGTCTGGTATTTTTTGGGCTGTGGAGATAACGTGCATTAGTAGATATGGACTTTTTATTTACTGAAGCTGCCATAAATTACAAACATCAGTAAAGGTATCTCCTGAATCATTAATGTTTTTTTAAAAATTATTAGCGAGGAAGTTGACATATTTACTGATTAGAAGTGCAGCGTGACTAAAAACTGTAATGTGAAAGCATGAGGGCTTGGCTAGTACTTCACTGGCACCATATTTATGATTGTTTAAAGCACCTGATCATTGATTCATTTTCAATAGAATGTTTGATTGTTAAATAATCGGAGACCTGTGTGTTTATTTTGAAGTGGGATTATTTTCACTATGGTTACAACTTCCTTGATGACCTTAATGTTTAGTTTGTGTAAGATCTTGGTAAACGTATCCTCTATTCAGTCTTGGACCAATGTCTTTCACAGAGAAAAATAAAACAAGCGAAATCTTGCCTGTAAGATATACTTTTCGATGAGTTACGACTTTGTTAGTAGGTATATTGTATATATGGATCTTCATTCTGAACTGGGTCAAATATTCAGATCAATTATGTTGAAATTTTGACCATATTTTAGTAAGTTATCATTTTGTCATCTTGGTCATTGTGATTTCTATTACTTTCAGCTTTGACACAAAGAAATGTAAGTTGATTATATATGTTCCTTTGGTTTGTCCCACTTGCTGATACTTCTCATAACTGTCGTGGATTCTTCCCACAGGCCAAAATCTGTAAAGCCTGTTTAAGCAGTTTCCTATGATGCATTTCATTTAATGCATGAAAATCTCTCAGCAAATGAGCCTTTTAGTTGAATTCAATCATTGAATTTACTAGTAAACTATCTTACAAATAACGATGTTGAAGTTCGGTTTTTCTGATGTACAGGGCCTTATCATAAGGCACACCCCAACACTGTTCATTATTGGATTCCAGTGTCCTTGAATGTAGTCTGTGTGTGGCTAGTAACCATAGAGTGTTCCCTGAGATGTCGATGCCTGATGTCCATCATAACATGTTCGTCAGAACAAATGATGAGCTCAGATTGTTAGCTACCTGCTCTGACGTCAATGTTGAGTTTTCTCACTGTCTGGCCTATTTAGCTCATTTGGTAAGATAGGATTCGGTATTTGACAAGCAATAGTTTTTAATTAGAAACATGCTGCTGCCTAGAAAGAAACTCTCCATGCTGCTTATCAAAAGCATAAAAGAGGGAGTGAAATGTTGTCAACCTTGGAATTGCCCTTGCTGTGCTCTTTATTCTATTCTGCCACAAATCTTGCTGTAGCCCAAGTTGCTCAGAGGTCTTAAAGATTTCACCTGAAGAGTTTTTGTGGATGAGGGTCGTGATCCTTTAGAATTCACTTCCCTACAGAGCATTGACCATGCAGGCAGTCCCTATGAATTCTCTGAAAATGGATGTACATAGATCCTTGACTAACAAAGGACTCAACAGTCATTTTGGGTGTGGGGTCAGGTGCAGGAATGGTGAGGGAAGGAGAAAACTGGAGTTGAAGCCTCAATGAGAACATCCACAATCTTAATGAATGGCAGATTAGGCTCAATGGGGAAGTGGTCTACTTTTGTACCTAATTCCTACCTGAAAAATGCATAATGTGATGATGCTGTCCTGTTGTATTTTGTGAAGAGAGGTTGTAAAGCAGAGGTGAAGAGCTGGTTAATGAAGACCACTTGAATAAACAGCTTGAGAGGCCTTACATTTTATTTTAAATGCAGCCTATATGTGTCTATTCAGCTGTCACAGATCAGGATTTCTGAGTAGCATCTGAAACTGTTGAGATCTCAAAAGAGTTGAAGCTTTAGTGAGTGTCTCCTGACTGCTACTCTTCCTGAATTTTCTCTTGATGTTTTTTTCCCTCCTGAATGGTAGAATTGCCTGTGAGAATCTGTCAGAATTTTCCTTTCTGCCATGGATTGTGTTTGTGGGATGTTACTGTATTGGAACAGTTAATTATAGTAATTGTTACTGTTATCTGTTGTTCTGTTGGGTTTTTCAATAGAATGAAGTTATTCTAAATTCTTCCGTCTTTGGTTGTATTTTAACAACAGTGTTTAAATAAATAGTTTTGCTTAATAATGAGTAAGTTGACCAGTTGCATTGCACCTGGAGCAGGCACTTGACATTTGGCTCTAAATTAAGAAAAAGTTAGGGTCGAGGCTACCACCTTAATATTTTGAAGGGATCTGATTGGTACATAACAATAATGATTGTTTTCACAAGCCATTGGTATGATAAACATCTTGTGAATTTTAATTTGCACGAACAACCGGTATATGTTGATTTGGTATAAATGTGGTTCGAGTTGTTTTTGTCATTAGATGCTTGGGGAATGTGGTTTTCATAGTCAATAAAATGACAACTTTTTATCTTATACACTAGTTGTTCCCTAGGATTTCTAACATTTGCAGTGCTTGTAATTCATTTCCTATAACTGTCATTATATTTGTGTGCATCTTCAGTAATTCTAGAGAAATCCTTTTTTATAAAAGGTTCTTCTTGTCTTTGATTTTTTTTGCCCTTCTCTGAATCCACTTGGTATGTGAAAAATTAGTAGGAAGAGTTGATTAACATTCTGGGGATTTATAAGTGGCCAAAATAAAACATTAGTGCAATTAGAGAGCATAAAATTTGAAATAAATAGATCCGAAAGAAAAACTGTAAGCATTTATTTAGTGGCTGTAAAAGTTCAGTCATAAATAACGTTTTCCCATTAGTTCTGGATTTGCCATAGAACCTGCTGAAGGAGAGCATTTCAAAATCTCTTGAAAGTGAGAAATGTATGAGAAATGCAAAAATGCCTTTGATAAAAAGTCATAAGATTTTTCAAAAGGGCCATCATTGATGATATATTGCTGTCACAAAAGGATCCCACACATGCTGAAACTGAAAAAAATTCATGATCATATGGCCAAGCATTTGCAATTATAAGAGGATGTAGATGTTTGCTGCTTTACATACCTGACTATATTTAAATGATGAATGGACCAGTTTTTGTAACAGGAGCATTTGATTTTTGGCCCTTAATGGAACAAACTTGGAAATTTTGTGGGAATAGAGATAAGAGACTATTCGAGTAAATGACCAACGCACAAGAGGGTGTGTGTGATGAGGGAGACAGCACTTGGTCAGGGATCATCTCTCTTGTGATTGAGACTTGGGCAGCCTTGAGGTAACAAAAAATACCATACTCAAGTGTGATGATATGTGTGTTGAAGAAGGATTTTTCTGCTCTGGTTCTCTTGAGGGGGGATGTTATAAATCTGAGGCTGTGACACCTGCTCCTTGGAAAGCAGAGTTAATAGCTTTGCTTTTTTTTCAAACTAGACAACAGAAACATCAGTGGATGGAGATAAGCTCATATAGGCCTAGTGATTTAATTCTGCTCATGTTGTTGAAGTTGGAGTTTTTGGAGCTGCCAGATATAGCTCTCTGTCACTGAAAACAGCTTGGGTTTTCCCTGTGATGCTAGATTTGCTCTGTTGGTATTCCTTCCCCTGAACTGAAGGAGATAGCAAGTGAGAAAAATCTGTTTTGCTGAATTTGGCTTTGCCAAGGGTGTGTTTATGGGATGCTGCTGTATTAGAACAGCTGATGACAATAGTTAAAATATATTTTACTTTGTTAAGTATTTCAATAGAGTCAAACTTACATCATGTAAACTTATATACTGTTTTGGTGCTGCCTCATGCTCCCAAGAGGAGCTCAAACAGTTCATCCACTTCACCAACACCTTCCACCCCAACCTCAAGCTCACCTGGACCATCTCCAACACATCCCTCACCTTTTTGGACCTTTCTGCCTTCATCTCAGGCAACCAGCTAGAAACCAATGTCCATTTCAAGCCCACCGACTCCCACAGCTACATAGAATACACCTTCTCCCACCCACCATCCTGCAAAAATTCCATCCCCTATTCCCAATTCCTTCACCCCCGCCGCATCTGCTCCCAGGATGAGGCATTCCACTCCCGTACATCGCAGATGCCCTCGTTCTTCAAGGACTGCAACTTCACCCCCAGAGCGGTCGAGAACGCCCTCGACTGTGACTCCAGCATTTCCCACAACTCATCCCTCACACCCTGTCCCTGCAATAACCGCCAAAAGAGAATCCCCCTTGTCCTCACATACCAGCCCACCAACCTCCGGATATAATGCATCTTCCTCTGAGACTTCCACCATCTCCAATCCAACCCCACCACCAAAGACATCTTTCCATCCCCATCCTTGACTGCCTTCTGTAGAGACCGTCCTCTCCACGACTCCCTTGTCCGCTCCACACTCTCCTCCAACCCCACCACACCCAGCACTTTACCCTGCAACCACAAGAAGTGCTGCACTTGCCCTCACACCATCTCCGTCACCCCCATCCCAGGCTCCAAGATGACATTCCACATCAAGCAGATGTTCATCTGCCAATGTGGTATACTGCATCCGCTGTACCCGTTGTGGCTACCTCTACATTGGGGAAACCAAGCGGAGGCTTGGGGACCGCTTTGCAAAAAACCTACGCTTGGTTCACAATAAACAACTGCAATTCCCAGTCGCGAACCATTTTAACTCCCCCTCCCATTCCTTAGACGACATGTCCATCCTGGTCCTCCTGCAGTGGCATAATGATGGCACCCAAAGATTGCAGGAACAGCAACTCCTATTCCGCTTGGGAACCCTGCAGCCCAATGGTATCAATGTGGATTTCACAAGCTTCAAAATCCTCCACCAACAACCCACCCACCCCGCCACTGCATCCCAAAACCAGCCCAGCACGTCCCTGCCTGGCTGACCTGTTCTTCCTCTCCCCAATCCCCACCTCCCATCTCATGCCGCACCTCCATTTCCTACCTACTAACTTCATCCCGCCCTCTTGACCTGTCCATTCTCCCTGGACTGACCTGTCCCCTCCCTACCACCCCACCGATACTCTCCCCTCCACCTATCTTCTCCTCTATCCATCTTCAATCTGCCTCCCCCTCTCTCCCTATTTATTTCAGACCCCTCTCCCCATCCCTCTTGTCTGATGAAGGGTTTAGGCCCAAAACGTCAGCTGTTGTGCTCCTAAGACGCTGCTTGGCCTGCTGTCTTCATCCGGATCCACACTTTATTACGCTGGAGAATCCGAGATTTGCAGTTCCCATTATCTGTAGACTTACATTAGTTCTTTTTTATTATTTTAACTGTGGTGTAAGAATAAAATGTGTTCTGCTTAAAGCCTAGTCGTTTGACGAATCAGATAACATCTGGATTGCGGCACCTTATCTTACTTAAAGACGTTGTGTTAAGATCCAGTCCATGCTATCTTCGTATGTTTTGAGGGGGTTTGGCCTGGCCCATAAAGCAAAGAATGCTGTCAGGTGTTGGTGAAATATTTAATGAGATTGAGTATGTCTATAATAGGATTAGAAACTGAGGTTTACTTGTTTGAAGTATTAAAGTAGCTACTAATATATAAGATGTGTTTTCCTGGTGGGAGCCTGTAACATAACATAACATAGCAGCAGGAGGAGGCCTTCCAGACCCACAAACCTGCTTCTATCAACTTAAAAGCATTCAAAGTTACGGTCAAAGAGTGTGCTTTGCAGAAATATTATAACGAGGAATCTTACAAACACAAAACAAGGCTTGACATTGTACATGTCATGCAAAGTGCCAGATATTTCCCAGTTCAACTCATATGTCAGGTAGTTGGGCCCTCCTGTAAACTGTGCCATCTGATCAATTTCATTGTATAAACGAGCATGAAAGAAAAATAGTGAATTGCCACAGAAAGTAAAGCAAGTAATAAAGTGTGAGTGCATGCTTACTTCAGTTGTATAGATAAGTAGAATATTTGTCTAAAAGTATGACATTTGTTCTTTTAAGTTGAGATTCACCAGATGTTTGACATAATGGAAAAAAAACCGTCCTTTTATCCCACTTTCCTGTATTTGGGAGTAAGGACCTTTCGATACTAGAAAGGAAAAAGTAGCATGATTTAATGGTCCAAAACTTGCCAAACAGAAACCCAGCTGATATTGTAAATTAATTTTAAGAATATCTATCATTTTCTTGACTACACATTGCAAAACATGGTGCAAAATTGCTTTGCGGGTCAGGGCATTATTATTGAACCCACCAAAACCCCTCAAAATATATTTAGAAGGTAGCTTAGACTCTAACTTTTTCCTATTTTAAAAACAGATGCCAACTGTTGCATTCTGGATGTAATTCAAATGGTCAAACTACCACTCTGAAGCAAAACACACTTTATTCATATGCTATAATTAAAATACAACAAAATAAGGATGGAAATGGAATAACTTAACCCTATTGGAAAACATAACCAAATGATTGTTTAACTACCAAATAGTAACTGTCTCAATATAGTAACATCCCATAAACACAGCCTTGGCAAAGGCAAATTCTAGGAAATAGACTTTCTCACAGGAAATACTCCGATCCAGGAGGAAAAACATCGAGAAAAACTGTGGATGGAGGGAGAGATGTACTGCAGCTTTCGAACTGAGCTTCAAGACCCCAACAACTGCTTTGGAAAAACTAAAACTAAAAATTCTGGTTCTGTGGGAACTTGACTCTACCCATTCAAACTGTTTGTATTGTTCCAACTTTTTAAAAAAAAACCCCAAGGCCTCACAAGTTGAATCCAATAAAGTAAACAAACAGACAGCTCATTACCTCTGTCTTAAAACCCCTCTTCAAAAGAAAGGACATAATATACCTCTTAAAAGCCAATCCTGGCAGTGATTTTCTCAAAATAGCCAATTAGTGGCCAGAGGGTTGGCTTGCCATCCGATTGGATTGTGGTGAGCTCTTGAAGCTGGAGAGCTGAAACTAGGAAGCAGGGCTGGGATACAAAGCCTGCCTGAAATGCTGCGTTCCTGATCTTTCTGGGCCACTGTCCTAGCTCTCAATGCTTTCAAGCCACCTGGAAACCAACTGGAAAATTCTAGTCATCCTCTGGTGATAGACCTAATGGACCTTTGAGGATATTTAATTGGCTCCTTGCTAGTTGCAGTGAGATAGCACTGTTGCTCTATATCCTGCCTCCTGGTAAATTGTCCAGGGTAGCGTTACACCAGCATGCCAGTCAGTATGTGAATTTCTATCCCTGTCTGGATCTTTGGCTCTCCTATCGGTGACTAAAAATCCTGTGCATCAATATCTAGTTTACTGGAAACCGATGCAAAAGCCTTTCCTGTTTGTTGTTTACATTAGAGGTTGTTTCACTAGATAGAATATCTGATTTAGTCAATGGTTTTAATCTCACACAGATTCATTCACCAGGTGACATTTACTTCAGCTTCAAATCTTGCCTAAATCAAATGAGTTTTTTTTTAAAGTTGCTAATGTTAAAAGAAACATTTGTAAAACAAGAAAACTCTTATTTGCAACAACTTTATTTTTAAACTTTCACTAGTTCCTAGAGAAAAATATATCTGATGACCGCTCTCAATTTCTTCGATTTATATAGCTTGTGAATTTGAGCCACTGTGATAATACCTGTTATCTTCTTTGACATATTGTGCAGGTATTATCGATCATAGAATCCTTTCAGTGTGGAAACAGGCCCTTTGGCCTGTTTGTCCACACTGACTCAACTCCCTATAATCCACCTAATCTCCACATCCCTGAACCCTACAGGCCATTTAGCATAGCCAATCCAATTAAAACCACGTCTATCATTTTTTTTCCTCAAAAATATTATCAGAATTTCACTTACCTTGAGAAAAAGGTATTGCTTTCATTTAAACTGTCACCTCACATATTTTTATGAAGAAAAGTGAGGTGGAATTTTATAAGGTTCGAAGGAACATGGACAGGCAAGAAATGTGGCAGAAATGTGACATTGGTCTAAGCCTGTCTCAATACTGAGAATGACTTGCATCTTTTCTGAGTTCTGGGCATCAATACGAGATTTTTGTTAGTCAGCAGTGAGTTGCCTATTAAGGGGAATTATTGCTTGTTAGTATTAATATGCTGTTGCCCATATTACCACCCACCATGAGCAAACTCAATGGTGAGAATTTTTGACATCAAAATCGGAGCAGGTACCTGGTGCTTTCAGCTCACTGCTGGCTGCAAAAACCTTTCGTGTAATTCGCCATGCAATTTAATGAAGGACATTAACCACGCATGTCCCTCATCCATGGAAATTGTTGTCATACCTTCATGACCCTCAAGGCACCTCTCTGACCCACTTGCAGGCCACTTGAGATGTGTAGATGTGCATTTCAGGGTGCTTTAGCAATTAACATTGGAAGACTGTTGCAAGGACAGTTTTCATGAAGGGAGAGGCACAGAGCTCACTGATTGGACCAACTTGCAGGTTACTTGTTCTCTTGACCTACCTGCGTGCTCATAGCATCTGTGCCTCACCTTGCCTCCCAGCACCTAATTAGTGCAGTCATTCACCCAGGCATAAGACTTGCTGTATGGCTGTGTTCTGCATCAATCTCACGGCTGCTTCAGATGCCAACAGCTTAAGCAGCAAACACACTGCATGAGAATCATGCAAACAGCCGTGCCGCATATCCTAGGGGGCTAGGCTTCGCTGCAGTGCGTGGAGGCATTCGTCAATCAGAGGGTCTGGCACAGCAAGTTGAGGGCGGCTTCCTATACCAGTGCAGGGGATTGAGCACAGTGAGGTGTCTAGTTAGAGTGTTCTTGGTCATAAGTGTTGGTGCCTCACCAGACATGGCTGTGGTTCATGTTAAGTTCTGTGACTCCATAGCAGTCAGTCTATGACCTAGGGGTAAGGTCATCAGGGAGATAGAGAGGCATGAGCCAGGGACCTAGGCACTTACCATTCAGCTAGGTCACTCAACAGAGTGGACCACAAACAGTCTGGTGGGCCCTTCCAGAGCAAGTAGAGAAAAGGGGTGTAGGGGGTAGGAGTGGGAATGGTAAATGAATCTGGAATCTATTCGGGGGTATTGGGAGCTGTAGGCTGGGAAGAAAGAGAAGTGATAGAATTGAAGGGACAGTCTTTATTTGTAAGATCTGTATGATTGTAAGATCTAGCCCTGTATAAAAGGTGTTCGTTTTTTTCCACATGCTGCAGCAAACTGTTGGCACAGATGACCCTTGGACATCAAATTAGGTATCATGCTGGCACAGTTGCATTTAAAGCTAGATAGAGATTCAAAAAAATAGACGTTTGGCAAAACCATTACAATTTATGGAAAAATGAGAATAGTGCAGTGTTACTTGTCCCACTAAATGCCTTTTTTCCCCCTTTTGCCCGATTTCTCAGTTTCGTCCGAGGTTCTGCAGTTGGGTGGAGGAAGCTTGCTTATTAGTGGAGATTATTGGCGTTGGAGTTTCGTCCTTGGTGTCAGGATGGGCCTCCTTTCCAGAGGCAGGTTACTTGCTGAGGAAATAAAGTTACCACTTTAAGGTCAGAGGAGAAAGATTCAAAAGGGACCTGAGAGGCAACTTTTTCACACACAGGATGGCTCATATATGGAACAAAGCATGAGAGGAATTGATACACGCAGAGACAGTTACAGGAGTTGGGGAGGCAATGGCCTAATGGTATTATCGCTGAATTGTTAATCCAGAGACCTGGATAACCTTCTGGGGATAACAAGGTGTGGAGCTGGATGAGCACAGCAGGCCAAGCAGCATCTTGGGGGCAGGAAAGCTGACGTTTCGGGCCTAGACCCTTCATCAGAAATGGACGTGGGTTCGAATCCCACCATGGCAGATGGTGGAATTTGAATTTGATAAATATTGGAATTAAGAATCTAATGATGACTGTGAATCTGTTGTTGATTGTCGGAAAAACCCATCTGGTTCACTAATGTCCTTTGGGGAAGGAAACGGTCATCCTTACCTGGTCTGGCCTAGATATGACTGCAGACCCACAGCAACGTGGTTTGATAAATGCTGTCTGTCCAGCGACACCCTCATCCCATGAATGAATAAAGAAATTTTAAAAACATTTGGACGGGTACATGAATAGGAAATGTTCAGAAGGATATGAGCAAACTCAGGCAAACGAGACTAGTTTCATTTGAGAAATCTGGCATGGATGAGTTGGACTGAAGGGCCTTTTTGTTTGCTGTATGACTCTATGACACACCTTGGCTGAACTTCTAAAGGTCCGAAGGGGTCAGACAGGTTAAATACGAAGGGCATGGACGTTTCTGAATTGTCCTGTGTGGACGCTTCAGTGTGGTACCTCCTCTGACTAGATGGTTCCTGGCACTCCCCTTCCTCATTATCAGGAAAGGGGACTTGGTATGAGTGCCAGGCACACCATTCCCATGCCCAGCCTTTGATCATGAGGATCAATGGCTGGGACAATAATGTTGACTGAGTCTGAGCGTGCTAGAGTTGACTCTTGATGGCAGCTGTCAAGCTGTCCACGTAAACAGTCACATGATTACATGCTTGAGGCAGCTGTGCCCCAAAGAATAGTTGTACTCATGCAGCCTCTGTGCTATGAGGGCCGTTGACTCCTAAATACCTGCCTGCTGCTGCAGTTCCTTTTTATACATTGATAAAGTTCCGGATTGACAATTCTACAGAGTCTGCTCTTGCCTGGAGCTGAACAGGTGCCTGGTGTCAGGCACTACCCAAATTTCAGGAGCCAGAGACATTTCTTCCTCGGCCAGACACAAAGCTGTGGCCGTGAGCTGCTGACAATCTCCTGCTCCCTAAAGTTGCACCTGATGTGCCGACCAAGATGTTGGTATCTGTGTTGGTAGGTATTGCAGGAGGCAACTTTGCCAGTGCTTTGTCTGAATCCTTGGAGCTCTCTTCCTCAGAGGTCAATAAAGTGCCTTCTAGTGGTGCAGCCCATTTTTTCTGCAGAAGCTGCGGTCATCTCACTGGCACCTGCAAGACACAGGGGAGAGAAGGCCAACGGTTATAATGGTATACAATGGATGCCACAGGCATCGGTGTTAATGTGAGAATTGCATTGGAATGTGGAGTCGTACTACCTTGGTTAGCGTGCCTACAAGAATGGTAATAGGTAAGGAGTCTGGAGTTGGATACTCCTCAGCCAGTCCTGGGCTCTTTCTCCCATGTCAAAGGCTGTTTTCTCTCAAAGGAGAGAGGGAGGGACTATTGTGAGCTGAACGTGGGTGGCATAGCTGTTAGCGCTGTTGGACGTGTTCAAAGGATGAAATATTTTGGAAAGTGAGTAGGTAGCACAGAGGCCATGCAGTCAGGAGTTTTGTGGGTCCGAGCGTGAGTGAGGGAACGTGTTGCCTGTAATAATGAGAACATTAGAGTATGAACATGAATAGGAGTCGGGTGCAATGTCAGTGTGAGTTAGCATAGTGTAGCACCTAACATGGTGGAAGAGTGAAAGTCGTTGTTTTTGCAGGGCTGCTGACCGTTCTTCCAGACTGGAAAGATTATCAAATAAGGCCATGTGGCTAGTAGTAAAAAACAAAAATAGACACATGTTTTGGACGTGTGCTGTGGCCCCCAAACGATCAGGGAGAGAGAGATCAGATATGAAATCAAATTTCAGAGGACTGTCAGAATAATACTACAGCAATAGTTGTGGATTTTAACTACCCAAATATTAACTCAGGTAGTTGTAGTTTACAAAGTAGAGAGAGAACAAAATTCTTAAAGTGCATGTGGGTGTTTTTATTTTAGCCAGTATGTAGAAAGCCCAAGAGAGAAAGGGTAGCTCTGGATCTAATATTTGGACATGACCTGGAACAGGTGGAAGGTGTAACAATAGGCAAGCATTTTGAAGACGGTGACTGTAACTCGGTTAGATTTACAATAGTATTGAAAATGGATAAGGATAGACCAGGAAAAATAGTCCTAAACTAGGGAAAGACTAGTTGTACTAAGTTATGATTTGGCCCAAGTAGACTTAAGAGCAGCAATGTGCAGATAAACTGCATCAGAGAAGTGAGATGCATTCGAAGAGGAATTAGTGAGAGTACAAGGCAATGTTGCCTTTATAAAGACAAAGAATTGGGCCACAACCGGAGAACCCTGAATTTGTCAAGGATGTTGATGAGGGCAGTGTATTTCTTGTAGCGGACTGGATATGAATGTAGGAGCCATAGGCTCTAAGGTAAAATGTTAGTTACAAAATTGCCTAAGAGACTGGAAGCAGATGGTGGTGATAGTTGGATGTTTCTCTGTCTGGAAATCTATTTTTATGGGGTTCCATAGGGCTCAGAGCTAGGGCTCTTGCTGTTTGTAGTGTACTGTGATGATTAGCAGTTAAATGTAGGAGGTACAATCAAGAAGTATGGGGTGACACGAAAATTGATAGTGTGGTAAGTAGTGAGCCATAAACTGAGGGGAATATGAATGGGCTGGGCAGATCAATGCAAATGAAATTCAACCTGATGTGAACTAATACAATTGTGGAGGAGTTCACAAGCCAAGGGATTACACTATGAATGTTAAGCCCCGAGAAAATATTGAAGACGTAAGGGACCTTAATCCATACATCCCTGAAGGTAGCAGGGCAGGTAATTAACGTAGTTAAGAAGGCATATGGGCTACTAGCCTTTATTAGCCAAGGCATTAAATTCAAGTGCGAGAAAGTCATACTAGAAAAGTGTAAGACAATGCAACTGGAGCACTGTGTATGTTCTGGTCACATGTTATAAGAAGGATACGATCGCTTGAGAGAGCGTGCATAGCATATTTACCAGGATGCTGTCTGGGCTTGAGTGTCAGAACTCTGAGGAAAAATTAGTAGGCTGAATTTGCTTTCCTTAGGATGGTGACACTTGAGATGGGACTTCATAGATGTGTAAAACAGCATGAGGGACATTGATTGGTTAGATAAGAAAAAATGTTTTCCATTGGCAGAGGAATCAATAGCCAAGGAGCATAGATTTAAGAAAAGCAGTTGATTGTCTAGAGGCGAGTTGACGAGAGTTTTTACTCAAGGTGGGGCTGGGGGTTTGGCACTCAGTATCTGAAATGGTGGATGAATCTCGTGTAATGTCTCACAGTACTTAGATACTCACTCGTGGTACAATAGCTTCCAAGGCTCTGGGCCAAAGTCTGAAAATGTATACATATCTTTGTTGACCACTGTGGACATAGTGGGCTGATTGGCCTCCTTTTGTGCTTGCCTCTTCCTGTTCAAGTCTTTTATTAAATACAGAAATTATTGCCTCTGTACTGCTGAGCCAGGGAATAAGATGAAGGCTTTATTTGAGAACCAGTTGTTGACAACTGGTAAGTTAGGAAAGTGGAGTTAACTCTCATTTTAAACATCTATTATTGCTGCACTTATTTGGAAGTATTCAAATTTATTTTCATGGAATAAATTTAACTTACTTTTGGGACTTATCAGTTTTATGTACATTTGGGTTAGGAAGTTGCCTCTGCAGGGGAATTGGTGAATTCTGTGAAATAAAAATTGTGTATGTCCTTACCAATTGCGATGCCCAGAGAGAAAGCAAAATTTTTAGTTATAATGGGAACTGCAGATGCTGGAGAATCCAAGATAACAAAGTGTGGAGCTGGATGAACACAGCAGGCCAAGCAGCATCCCAGGAGCACAAAATCTCTCTGATGAAGGGTCTAGGCCCAAAACATCAGCTTTTGTGCTCCTGAGATGCTGCTTGGCCTACTGTGTTCATCCAGCTCCACACTTTGTTATCTTGTAATTTTTGGTTGATTGTTATGCTTCCTCTTAACATTTCGTGGTTATCTTGCAATAAGTGCAACTCTTCACAAGACAATGTAATTAATTAGTGTAGGTGGTGTGAGAATTCTATGCAACTTGCTAAGGTGCTCGATAGGGTCTTGGGAACCAAAAGCTGGTACTCATTTAAGTTTCATTACAAGATGAGTACAAGTATGCGCAATCAACCTTGCTTACAACCTTTGTGTAAATGTTCACACACACAAACAACTTACAAAGATTCGTTGATCTAATTTCTTTTACACCTGGACTGTGAAAGAGAGTCCTATTAAACTACCAGTGTGGAAAAGAAACTCATGGGAGCAGCATGATGTGCAGCAAAATGTAAAAAATGATGTGAAAATGTGTGGAAGGTAGTTTATTTAGAAAATGGAATGGTGAATCTGCAAATTTAATGACTGTGCAATAAAAAGTGAGTCCAGTTACAACTTGGAAAGTGTATTTTCCCTACCAAGATCAAAATGATAATATGGGATTTTACTGGTGAGCTTCTGGCATGCAGGAGAATGGGTTAAGTTTAGAATGCTAAATACTCTTTGAAGTACCTTAAAAGGATAACTATATCAGTCACATTAAATAGTACTTCTGGCAACCACACAGGCATAACTGATGTTGTATCCCCATATATGGGAGCCATAAAATTAGCACTGCTTCATAAGTTATACTGATTGTAACATGCAAAGCTTGTACTTTGTAGCTGTATCTATCAAGGGCACCTGTTCTTGTCTTTAGATTTTGATATAAACAAATGTGTCTTGAATTTAGGATGAAGGGCAAAAGTGGGGCAAAGCAGTAGGGTTTGTTTGGCAAATAATTCTGCCTTCTGTGCAAGGGATCTTACAATGTAAAACCATAGTTTCACAATTAACTAACCTAGTTTTTAGGAATTAAATGCTTTCAAATTAATATAGATACAATACATAGAAGCAACAATGCTCTTATAAAATATTTTAAAGATCACTCTTAGTAAGGTGGAATTTTTGAGGCAGTATAAGTGTCTGAATAGTACACGTTTTATATAATTTTCAAATTACTGTGTACATTATATGTGTGCATTACGTGTAGGCAAGATGTTGTTTTCTCATTTGCAAATACACTGTTCTGTCATTGTGCCTTTCTACATTTCAGCTTTTGCCAGACCAGCTGGTATTGCTCCTAGAATTGCTGTTAGAAGTAAAATCCTTCTCCTCCCGAACGCTGCAGTTGCTACAGAAGCATTATTGCCTCAGGGAGCAGGATGCAGAGGTAATTCATTTACTGGTCCACTGAACTTTTTGTCAACGCTTGATAAACTATGCCAGAGGGAAAAATGAAGTTCACAGAGCTTAAAAGGGCAGCTGTATATTCATTTAAGCCAGCCAAGTTAGAATGCTCTGTAAATAATCAACTCCCTTGTTTCTAAACCTAATGGGGGAAGAAGGGTTTATGGAGTCCTGCAGTCTGTTGGCAGAGAGAAAATAAATTTCTATCTAACTTGTTCGAAAGCTTTATTTGATATTGTTCAAAGTCTTACGTTTCTTAATAGTACTTTGAAAGTTATGGTCTACTTGAAACTGTTAAAAAGTGTTAATGCAGTGATGTTGTTTTCAGGAGTACAGATGTCTCATGTTATCTTAAATTATAGAAATAAAATAAGAAGTGACCGTGGTGCTGAGGTAAAATCACTGGATTAGGAATCCAGAGCCCCTGACCAGTAGTTGAAATCCCATCGTGGCAGATGGTGAAATTTGAAATCAGTAATATGCAGGAATAAAAATGTAATTCAATGGAAACAGTTGTCAGTTACCATTAAAACTCAATCTGGTTCACAAATGTCCTGCAGGAGAGAAAATCTGTCATTCTTACCTGGTGGAAGAGGGAATATGGCCTAAGCAATATGTCATCCACCAGGACCTCCAGATCCCTGCAAAACCATGATTATTTTAAAAAACTTTCATACACTTTTGGGTGTTGCCAACTGGCCAGCACTTATTACCCTTTCCTTGTTGATGATGAGTGACTTTCTTGAGCTGCTGCAATCAGTGTGCTGTAGGTTGACCCACGATGTTCTTAGGGAAGGAATTTCAGAATTTTGACGCAGCAGCAGTGATGGGGAGCTGATTTTCTCCTGTCTGCAATATCTTTGGCAAATCTCGGGAACATTGCAGGACAATGTTGGACTAACATTGCTTTTAAAGATGGTATGGGCACAAGGTATGTGGATGGATTCCAGGTTGTTCCGAGAAAGGTGGAGCTGCGATCGGATTTGGGGGATGCCGTAGGAGAAGGGTAGTTAGTTAATTGGGAAAGTTTGATTAGATACAGTAAGAAAATTTGCTTGGGCTCAAGGTAGAAATCCTTCCAAAAATAATGACATGATTTGGACTAGTCAAGAAATGTAAGATACTGCTCTTGGTGTCTGATCAAAGGCACCATCACTGGACATGGATTTCCCACTGAAAGCCATGCACTGCTCTTACCTTAAACATTTCTTTCACCATTTGCGTACATTTTGAATTTACGCTGCTACCAAATTCAGGCTCTCAAATTGATATGGAAGGATAACTTTATTCCTTGCGTTATTAGTCTGGGTGTCTGGATTACTGATACACCAATGACCTTTAAACTACAGTACACTTTTGGGCATATGAAATCTAGTAAAGCATGGAAGCTACAGTATTCAAATAAAGCCCACATCTTTACCTGATCACAGGGTTTCCTTCTGTCCTTGGAACCTGTTTTATTTCATTATCTATCCAGAATAATAGGACGCAAACGTAAATTAACAGTCAGGCAGCCAGGAGTAAAATTGCTTCTCAACGTTATGAAAAGTAGAGATCTAGAAAACTTCCACAAAATTATGGATGCTTGGTCGATTGATTTTTTTTTTGAGAAAATCAACTTCTGTGATGCTGCTTGGCCTGCGGTGTTCTTCCAGCTCTATACCTTGTTATCTCAGACTTTTATTGGGTAAATGTTTTGAGAGATATGGATCAACATTTGGTAGATGGACCTGAGGCACAGTTCAGCCCTGATCTACTTCAATAATAGAACCAGATCAAGGAGCTGAACCAACTCTGCCTCAACTACCTCTCAGTTGCAAAGATCATTTGTAGTGTAACCATTTGAGTATTGTGGATCATTTGGAGTTCAGAGGTTACAGGAATCTTTGGGAATAGGAGCTACATCTTGTTATTTTGACAGACGAGGCGAATATACTGGACACATTAGGTTTGTTTCCACGAGAGTTTTGAAAAGTGAGGGTGACTTGATTGAAGTGTGTAAGATTGTGAATGGGCCACCTAGATGAACTCAGGGTGTTTCCTCTTATGGGTGAGCTCAGAACTTCTACAGTTTAATTCCTATTTTATAACAAATTCTGCTGTTGGAAAATCTTCTACATTTACATACACGTGTGGGTGTGTGTGTTTGCTTCTATATGTATTTGGTTTGTTGATTTCTGCTAGGCCTGTTTAGCATTGTGTTCAGTAAGAATCATAGTCTGCTTTAGCTTTAACTTTTAGCTTTCTGTCACCATTCGTACATTATACATGTTTATCAAAATAAATGTCTGTCTTGCTTCATGTTCTGATTGCCCCTTGCATCTTTTTTCAACCATTTCCGGACTGGTGAACTCCAGTTGTTCTTTCTTGTAACGTTCCACTTGCCTCAAAAATTTATGGTAATCCTTTTGATCAACCATCTGGTTTACTTAGCTTGTTTTCCCTCAGACACCCTGTGTGTGCACTGAGTGCCAGCAACTTGCATGTGAATATAAATCATAGAATCCCTATAGTGTGGAAACAGGCCATTTGGCCCAACAAATCTACACTGCCTCTCTGAAGAGCATCCCACCCAGACCCATTCCCCTATCCCTGCATTTCCCCATGTCTAACCCACCTAACCTAAACATCCTGGACATTATGGGGAATTTAGCACAGCCAGTCCACCTACCCTGCATATCTTTGGACTGTGAGAGGAAACCGGAGCACCCAGAGGAAACCCAGCGCAGACACAAGGAGAATCTGCAAACTCCACACGGTTGCCCAAAGGTGGAATTGAACCTGGGTCCCTGGTGCTGTGAGGCAGCAGTGCTAACCATTGACCGACTGTACTTTTGATTTGTTCATGTGATGTGGGCACTGTTGACAATCACAGCATTTATTGTTCATTCCTAATTGTGTAAAGTTTGTGGCCATTCAGATTTTCAAATGTTTGTCCAGGTGTGTCATTTTACTGTTGCTTATTGTATGGATTTTGATTCAAAAGTAAAAAAAGAATATTTAAAGAAAAGGAGAGTCGTATGATGATCTTATTGACTGGCGGATCAGACTGGAGGGTTGAAATGATCTACTCCTCCAGTTATATCTTCTCATGAGACTCACAACATGACCACCACATCTTGCCCTTGCAGATCTTTGGCTGGAAACAGTAATTGATCTGGGGTCTCTGTGGGTGGCATTCCTGGGAGAATACGCAGCTTCCATGTTGCTGGTGCCAGCATTTATACCTGCTGACCTCTGACTGGCAGTTCTTAATAGGCATTAATTTAGTATGTTCAGTCTTCTGGAGAGGAAGCTCTGGGAACTCTTGATAGCTATCAAGCTGCTGGCTGACACCCCTGTCACCTGCATTAACTGCTATCCTGAAGTTCTTAACAATGGTTTGCACAGAGTGCAATGTAAACTATGGCATACGTATGTCATTCCCAGGAGCTGTGACTGGGCCTGTGATGTCCAAGTGTGTATTCCTTCACTTAATAGAACGCTTTCAGAGCATATTGTCACTCTGTTCCGTGCAGCAAGTGCTGTTTTGTTCATAGCATTAGAATTCGAATTAAACAATGGAAAAATAGGCTGACAGAATTAGCCACTAACAGTCTCCATTAATAGCTATTCACCCTCCTGGCCAGATCGTTATCCACAACTTTGTCTGTCCAACTGTCCTTCACTCTCTTTGTGCTCTATCCTCAACTACTGTTTACTCTTTAGCCCATGCGCGCACTCACCCCACCCAATCTGCTGCATGTAAACCAACAATTTCCTAGCTACTCTCAGTTCTGAGGAAGGGTCGCTGGACCCACAATGTTAATGCTGATTTCACTCAACGAATGCTGCCAGAACTACTGACCTTTTCCAGTAATTTCTGTTTTTGTTTTTGATAGCTGTCCCGATCACCATCCTTCTGTTATGGTCCAGACCAGATCCTAAATGTAATATTTTTTAGAAGACAAGTGTAAGGCATTCTGTGCCAGATATGTTTTGATTGGTCCACCACTAAGCTTTAACCAAAACACACTTTATTCTTACAATGCAGTTTAAAAACAACAAAAAGAAGAATTGGCATAACTTTACTCTTTTGAAATACTTCACAAAGTAATGTATTACTTAACCACTAATCAACAGTTCCAATATAAGCAATATCCCATAAACACACCATTGGCAAAGACCATTTGGCGATGCATTTATTATTCTCACACGCTGTTCCCTCCGGTCATGGAGTCATACCGCATGAAAACAGACCCTTCAGTTCAACACATCTATGCCAACCAAGTTTCCCAAACTAAAGTAGTCGTACTTGCCTGCAATTAGTCTATATCCCTCTAAACCTTCCTTATCCATGTACTTGTCCAAATGCCTTTTAAATGTTGTAACTGTGCGATCACTTCCTGGGGCAGATAATTCTAAGTACAAACCACCCTGTGTATGAAGAAATTTCCCCTCAAATCCCTTTTTAAATCTTTCTCTTCTCACCTTATCAATGCCCCTCATGATTTTATAAACCTCTTTAAGATCACCCCCCTCAACCTCACACGGTCTAGTGAAAAGAGTCCCAACCTGTCCTTATAACTCAAACTTCCCGCTCCTGGCAACATCCTTGTAAATCTTTTATGAATTATCTCCAATTTAATAATATCCTTTATCTAGTAGGTTGACCAGAATTGTACACAGTATTTTAAAAATGGTCTCCCCAATGTCCAGTACAGCCGCAACATGGTATCCCAACTCCCTCTGCAATAGAAAGATATTTAAAAACAATATGAACTAAAAGCACAGTAATACACAGCAATAAAAGAAAAATACTGCAAATATATTTGAAAGAAAAAGAAAACTAATAGAAATACTGAACAACCCAGTAGAAAGAAACACCAACAAAAATCTGTCCCTCTTGGTTTTTAAGAGGAAGCCTTTCTGTTTCAGACATCACTAGCAGCTGAAAGGTCAAGCTTTCAGCTCCAGCAGCCAGCAAAAACTTGTTCAACTAACCAAGAACAAAACTGAAGTCTTCTGGTCTGCGTGAACCTGACTTCATTCATGATTCTTTTGCCTCAATTTAAAAGAAAACACCAAGGGAGAGCTCAAAGCTGTTTATTAACTGCCTGTCTGAAGGAAATATTTTGGCAGTAGTGTGACAACATCCCTCTGCAGGGTACACAGGACAAAACACACCTCTTAAAGATACAGTACAGTCCCACATTTTTACTGGTTTTGAAGGAGAAAAGAGAAAAAATTAAGGAAACCAAATAGGTTTTTAAAGGTGTTTGAAGAATTTGAAAAGTTACAGTCAATATTAGATTCTTGATATGAATTTTTTCATTTATAAAATCATCTCAATTGGCTATAATCCAATGATACAGCAGCTAAAATAAACATTATATGAATGCACCTGAGCTAAACTCTAAATCACTGATTGGACTGTTGGAGACCTTAAAACATTCTGTTTTCTTGTTTGTTTATGAGACAGGGCCATTAGAGAAGGACAGTGACCTGTTTTCTTGAATTACTGTAGTTCATGTAATGTAGGGGTACATCTACAGTGCTTTTAGGAAGGAATTTCCAGTAGTTTATTCCAGTAGTTTATCCCAGTGACATTGAAGGAACTGCCGGGTCTGTGGCTTTCAGGGGTTTTAAATGTGGGTTTTCACATGCACCTCCTGCCTTTATCTCTCTGGTTGTTAGAGATTGTGGATTTGGCTGGTGTTATCAAAGGAGGTGTAGAGAGTTGCTGCACTGCATCATAAAGATAATATGCAGTGCTTCCACTATGTGCCAGTGTTGAAGACAGTTAATGTTGAAGGTGGTGAATGGGATACCAGTCAAGTGGGTTGTTTTGTTCTGCATGGATCAAACTTTTTGAACATACAGTACACATACATGCAAGTGACACGTATTCCATCTGACTCTTGACTTGTGCCTCGCAGGTCAGGTTCTGTGGAGACAGGAGATGAGTTAATTGCCACCAAATTCCTAGGTTCCGATCTGCTCTTGCAGCTACAATATTTATATGGCTGGTCTAGTTCAACTTCTGGTTAAGGGTAATCCTTAGAATGTTCGTAATGGGGGATTCAGTGATGTAATGACATTAAACATCAAGAAGTAATGGTTAGAATCTCTCTTGTTGGAGATGACCATTGCCTAGAACTTGGGTGGCATAAATGTTACTTGCCACATGTCAGCAGAAATGTGGGTATAGTCCAGATCTCGCTGAGTTTGGGCACGGACAGCTTCAGTATCCGAGGAGTTGCGAATGATGCTGATCCCTGTGCAGTCATCGACAAGGATCCCTGCTTCTGACAGCAAGATAGAAGGAATCAACTGAAGGTGATTCGGTCTCGGAACCTACGTGAGGAGCTCGAGGGCTTATGTGGTGCAGAGTCAGTATCTCTTACTCTAAACAAGGAGGCCCAAATTCAAGTTCCACCTGCTACAGAGGAGCGAAATAACATCTCTGGACAAGTTAGTAGAAAACATTTACTCTGAGGAGCTCATGCTGTAATGTTCTCGGTCTGACATTATTGACCTTCAACAACCACAACTAACTTTGCTCATGCTAGACAAGACTCCAGCCAATGGAGTACATTGGTACCATTGCTGTAGCTGTACTGCATTAGTTTGTCTAGAGGTGCAGAACAAGCCTGTAGTACTATTGATGGAATGTTGTCAGTGTCCATTAGCTTTTCAGTATCTAGTGCCTTCAGCCATTTCTTGACATCACAGGAATTGAATCAATTTATTTCCTAATTGTCATGTGTTACAACAATTTGTGAAATCATACATGAATGGAGCCTTGAGTAAAGGCTTTAAAATTTCTAATCAGCTGCCTGCTACTGCTTTAGTACAGCTAATTGACATTTTGACAGCTAATATGCATCCTACTCTAAACTCAGAGTCACACAGCACAGGAACAGACCCTTCAGCCCAATTCGTCCATGCAGATCAGCTTTCCCAAACTAAATTAGTCCCATTTGCCTGTGTTTGGCCCATATCCCTCATATCTTTCCTGTCTATGTCCTTCTGAATATCCTTTAATTGCTGTAATTGTACCTGCCCCTACCACTTCCTCTCTCAGTTCATTCTGTGTGTGCACCACCCTCTGTGTGAAAAGGTTGACCCTCAGATCCTTTTTAAATATTTCCCCTCTACCTCAAACTTATATCTTCTAGTTTTGGACTCTCCTAGGGAAAAGACCTTTGCTATTCACCTTATCTATGTCTCTCATGTAATGCTGTATCTGTTAACCTGCTGGATATCTTCATGTGCAGTACAATATGCAATAAAGTATCGATGCTGACCATGAAAATGTAATCCTGCACCAGTTTTTTTTCTGTTTATTATTGCAACGTGTTCAATTGCTCCTAGGTATTGAAGTTAATTGTGACTTGTGTTTTACTAACATCGCATTGTATATGCTTGACTTATCTTTGATAAATCCCACCTAAATTATATAAAATCTTGGATTATTTCACAGGTCCGTCATCGTTGGTATGAGCTGGTCATTAAACATAAACACACAGTTGCATACAGGGACTTGATAAAGTTCTTGGAGAAGGATCAGGTACTGTGTTTACGTACATATTTAAAACAAACATACAAAAATAAAACTTAGAAGAAAAACATGTTGTAAGCACTTGTAAATTTCTAAAAGCTAACAATAGTTTCCAGGATATAATTCTTGCTCTGAGGTTTTGTTTTAAAGGTGTTTCCACTTCACCTACTGTGGTACTGTAATGAATTCTAGTAATGCAACAGTAAAGCATATTAGATGTCTAGGATGTCTTTATTACTGTTTTCATAACCACCTACTATCATACATTTAGAAAGCAATGAATACGTTTAAAAATTGTGAAGTTACCTTCATCCTGTCTTCTATTTTGCTTTTTCTGCCTTCCTCTCCGTTTGCTGTTTCTCATATTTTCATTCACATATGCCATCACGTCTGCTTTTAGATTGAATGTCATTTGATTTTTACTTATAAGTAATGTTAACTGTTCCAGCTAGTCAGAATCGTCTTGAAGGAAAAATGATTTTGTAGATGATTTTGCTTACCAGTTACTTTCCCTTTTCTAATTCACAACATCTATTTTGAAGAAGGGTCCTCTTGGATTGGTTAAACTCTAATTGACTGAAAATATGTTTGAAGTGCTGTTCTTTTAGTTAACTGAGTGCCAGAACACTCGAGGTAGATACCGTGATCAGCCATGCAGTCCTAATGTGATTTGGCTTTGTTACCAGAAAGTACGCAAACCTTTCTCTCAGGTATTCTTCCCCTGTGTGACAGACAAAGTACAGGGCGTTTCCTCAAACTTTAATTAAACAAACCATTTCTTTGTTTAACTCCTTAGGTACAAGTATTCAATATAAAATATAAATTCATTGCAACATTTACTTCTAACTTCATTTAGTTTAACTTCAATATTAACTCACTTCATTTAATTTCACTTTAACTTGAAATAAATTCATATTTAACCCAAACTTTCACCCTAAAAGGATGGTACCAAAGTGGACATCATCTTACCCCAGGCCTAACAGAGTAGGTAACAACACCAGATTCAGCAGTCTAGTCTGAAGTTGACATCTGGTTTGGTGGTGTCTTAGCTGTCTGGAGGATTGCGAAACAGTATGGGAAGAGGGTCAATTACCTTCTCCACTCAGCAAGTGTTTGTGCGGCCATCTACTCTGCAGTACTTCACACTCATTATCTCTGTGACTGTGGCCACCTCCCACCAGAGTTTACTAATCTGTGGGATTCTTTATCACAGAGCTATTGAGTCTGACCATTAAGAAAATTCAAGGTTGAGAGAGACAGATTTTTAATCAGTAAGGAAAATACATGACCTAATTGAAAGGTAAAGCTGACTCAGTGGGCTGAACATTCTACGTCTGCTACGTTCCACATCGAGCCTACATCTGCTCCCACCACTTATGGTCTTCTGGCATTTGACTACATGCATGTATGAAACTGCTTAATCAGCCTGTAATTGCATGGACTCTGCATCTCACTCGGGTTACCTGCTCCCCCGCAGAATAGTCTAGAGTGTGCGGTAAGTGTGGCTCGTGTGAGGTCACAAAACTGAAATCAAGTGTGAACATATAGCATCCAGCATTTCAGTTGTGCATAGAACACATCCAAAGGTAAACACACTGAGTGAAATTTGCCATGAAAACAGTCGGCTCTCCAACAATATGCCAGATACCAATGTATCTACAAGTGGAGAATACCCAAGTAATAAGTCTTCTCTGGGGGAATAGGTAGCCCGAGTAACATGTGGAGTCCGTGCATTTATGTGCTGATTAAGCAGTTTTATACCTGCATGTAGCCATATACTATGAAGGGGGAACTATGCTAATGAGCAAGCAAACAGGATGTAAAACATGTACACAGTCTAGCTTGGAACGTGCTGTGTGAGATTATGCTGTTGTGTTTTCCTGTCACATTGGTTGCTGAATATGAAGAGTGAAATAAACAGAACTAATATTTAGCTTACCAGTCCAGGTGTTAGATTGCTTAGTACATATTTATCAATCATACAGCCACAACATAGCTTAGGATGAGCATTTACTTATGTTTTTGTGATAATGTTGTGGACCAGAGTTTACATAAGAAAGGAATACATTAGTAGCATCTTTCCTTGTCCATAGGCCATTCAGAAACACTTCACTTTAAAGGGATGTTTTTGCTGTTTGGTTATTTACTCAGAATATTTTTGTTATATCTTATTAATTTGATGGGTGGAAAACGTGACACACGTGCCTGTTTCATACAGACAAAACACTTAGTGAGGCTCATTTTACAGTGTTGACAAAATTATCCATACCGTGCAATATTAATTTACTAAAACAGCATACAAGCAGGTGATATTTGGAACATATTTGCGGAACTTTACAACACAGAAACAGACCAGTCGACACCCAAGGTGTTGCAATTGGTTTTCTCTGCATGGACTGCCAACATATTCCTGTTTCCTGGTTAGCCTTGATGATAATACTGTGTGAGTGCAACCAAGGTGTTGATTTCAGAATCCAATGACCAAATGGGGGAAGCCAAGCTATGATAGTGTTTTGGTATGAGCCCTGACATTGTAGTTTCAGAAGCAGGAATGATGTAGTAAATGCTTTAGTATACACTACGCTAGCCTGTAATTAACAGGATGAAATAGACAAGAAATAATAATTGGCCCTAAAACTCTGAACTGACTTGAGAACTGCGTTCCTATGTCTCTGGTGTATCAAGCATGACCTGTGTTCTATTACCCCATTATCCGTCATGGGTAATCGATCTTGGGGTGCCATTGTTTGCCACATTATTAATTTCTTTTTAGTTATTTGGGATATCTTTTCCTTTAAGAATAGCTTAATGTGTAAGCTGTATTAAGGAGATATGAATTAATATCAATAGAAACATAAAAGTAGAAACTAGAATAGGCCATTTGGCACTTTTGAGCCTGCTAGTCATTCATGAGAAGTGTGACTGATCATCTAATTCGGACTCCCATTCCCACCTTCTCCCAAAACTCTTTGGTCTCTTTAGCCCTAAGAATGGTTAGCTAATTCCTTGAAAACACTCAAAGTTTTGGCCTTTCTGTGGCAGAAAATTCCAAAGGCTCACACTCTTTGAGTGAAGAAATTTCTCCTCATCTCAGTCCTAAATAGCCTACTCTATCTCCTTAAACTAGATCCCTAGATTCCTGAGTCATTGGGAGCATCCTTTAGCCTGCCTTCTCCTGTTGAAATTTTACAGGTTTCTATGAGATCTCCTCATCTTTTTAAAATCCAGTGAACATAGTCCCATCGGATACAGTCTTCAATCATACATTAGCCCTGTTATCCCAGGAATCAGTTTGATAACCTTGGTTGCACTGTCACTGTCACCAGAACATCCTTCCTCTGAAAGCAGATCAAAACTGTACACAACGCTCCCAAGTGCAGCCTTACCAAGACTCTATGTAATTGCAGCAGGACCTCTACCTCGCGTACGTGAATTCTTTCACTATGAAGGTCAACTTACCATTTGCGTTCGTTGACTGCTGCATCTGAATGTTTATTGTCAACAAGTTGTGTACGAGGACTCCCAGGTCTTGTAATACCTCCTCCTTTCCCAATTCATTGCCATTCAGATAAGGGTCAATTACCCACTTACTCAACTTGTCCGAATCATACTTAAACATCTCTTCATCCTCTTCAGTTCATCCTCCCACCCAGCTTTGTTTTGTCTGCAAATCTGGAGATGTTACATTTAGTTCCCTTATGGATATATTTTAAAAGTATGTATTATGAATAGCTGGTGTCCCCCCAAGTGCTGATACCCATGGTACTCCACTGGTCATGACTGCCACTCAGGGAAGGAAGAAACATCATCATCTTTGTTTCATGTCTGCCAGCTACTTCTCTATACACATCAATGTACTACTCCCAAACACATGCGCTTCAATTTTGCATGCTAATCTCTCATGTGGGACCTAGACGAAAGCCTTCTGAATTCCAAATTAACTACATTCTTTTGGCTTACTCTTTTTAATTGTACAAAATTCTAATAGATTTATGAAGCATGATTTCCCTTTCACAAATCTTTGCCTGCTTTGTCTCTTCTTGTCACTGTTCTCCAAGTGTTCAGCCAGTAAATCTTTTATAATGGACTCTAGATTTATTCCCATTACCAATATCAGGCTGACATGTCTACAGTTTCCTGTTTTCTGTTCACTTTTTTTTTTAAATGGCGAGGTTACATTAGCTACCCTCCAATCCATAGCAACTATTCCACGGTCTGTACAACCTTGAAGTGTGATGACTAATGCTTTCAGTATTTCTAAGGCAACTTCTTTTATTTTAAAATTTATTCATTCATGGGATGTGAGCATGAATGCTGTTCCTAGTCCCTGTTGAAAAGAAGTTGATAAACTGCTGTAGTTTATGTATTTTACCAGACTCTCAATGCTGTTAGAGAGGGAATTTCAAGATTTTGACCCAGCAACAACGAAGGAATGACGACATATTTCAAAGTCATGATGTTGAGTAAATTGGAGGGTAACTTGTAGGTGGCAGTGTTCCTATGTATCTGCTACCCTTGACATTCGAGGTGGAAATGGGTGTGAATTTGGAAGGTGCTGTGTAAGGGGCTTGTAGATAACACACTCCGTGACTCCTATATTGTTGGTGAATGGAGTGGATGTTTGTGGGTGTGGTGCCAATCATTCGGGTTTTGTCCTGAATAGTGTCAAAATTCTTGAGTATTTTTGGAGCTGTACCCATTCAAGCAAGTGGGGAGTGTTCCATCACAGTCGTGATTAGTGACTTGTAGATGGGGAGTCGGGAGATGAGTTATTCGTCACATTATTATCTGACCTGCACTTGTGGCAAGTCCGGTTGAACTCTGGTCAAAAGTTACACCCACAGTGTTGATAGTGAGAGATCCAGTGATGAAGTATCTTCTTCTCTATCCATCTTCTATCCGCCTCCCCCACTCTCCCTATTTATTTCAGATCCCCCCCCAATTTCTGAAGAAGGGTCTAGGCCCGGACCGTCAGCCTTCCTGCTGCTCTGATACTGCTTGGCCTGCTGTGTTCATCCAGCTCTACACCTTGTTATCTCTGCATTTAAACATGGACTGCTTCAGTTTCTGAAGGGGTAGTACATGGTGTTGAATATTGTCAATCAGTGTTAAATATCCTCATTTCTGACCTTATGATGAACGGAAGGTCGTGGATGAAGCAAATGAAGAGGTTGGACCTGGACACTGGAACTTCTGCAGCTGCAGCTGAGATGATTGAACTTGAACCCACAACCATCTTCCTATGTGGCAACTTAGATTCCAACCATTGCAGAGTTTGCCCTGTGATACCTATTGATTCTAATTTTGCTAGGAAATCTTGATGCCACACTTGGATGAATGCTGCCTTGATGTAAAGGTCCATCACTCTCACCTCACCTCTGGAATTCAGCTATTTTTGTCCATGTTTGAACCAAGGCTGTAATGAGGTCAGGAGCTGCATGGCTATGGCAGACTCAAACTAGCCATCAGTGAGCAGGGTATTGCTGAGCAGGTGCAGCTTGATAACGTTGTTGAGGACTCCTTCTATCCCTTTACTGACGATCAGAAGTAGTCTAGGTAGTATTTGAGAGGGTTGAATTTGTCTTGCTTTGTGATAGATTGGTGGTAATTGGAGCAAACTCTCCACTGATTGGAGTTATACCTGACATTCAGGAAGATAATTGTGTCTTTTGGAGGTCAGTCATCTCAGCTGCTGGGCATCCAACCATTTTCATCTGCCTGACCATTTTCAGCTGTTTCGTCAATGACCTCCCCTCAATCATAAGATCATGTGGGGATGTTTGCAGATTAATATGCAATGTTCAGCACCATTCATGATTCCTCAGATGCTGAAGCAGTCCATGTTCAAATGTAACAAGATCTGGATAATATGTAGGTTTGAGTGACAGATGACAAACTACATTCATGCAACACAAATGCCGGGTGATTTCCATTTCTACTAAGAGACAATAAGAGACGATGCCCTTTACATTCAGCAACGTTACCCTCACTGAATCCCCCACTCAGCATCCTGGGAGTTACCATTATGAAGAAACTCAACTACTCTCGCTGCATAAGCACAGCAGCTACAAGAATATGTTAGAGGATTGGAACACTGGACCGAGTAACTCTCATCTTGAATTCCCAAAGCCTGTTAACCCACTATAGAAGTTGGGGGTATGATGGAGTACTTCCCACTTACTTGGACAAGTGCAATTCCAACAACACTCAAGAAGCTTGATACCATGAAGAACAAAACAGCCACTTGATTGGCACCACATCCACAAGCATCCAAATTGATTTAGTTTGTAACTCTGAGTGATTGCACTGTCTTACGTATTTGCATTGAGAGTGATATGTATACTTGGAGTTGTGTAAAACATTCTGTTACTTCATCAACCAATTATAGTGAAATGTTCCTTTTCATTTGAAGTAACATTTGCCAGTTTCATATTTGACTTTAAAAAAATCAAAATAACTGTGGGTGCTGGAAATCTGGAATTCGGACTGGAGAATGCTAAAGAAACTGCAAGTCTGGCTACGTCTATAAAGAGAGAAGCAGAGTTAACATTTCAAGTCAAATGACCCTTTGTCAGAACAGACCCTTCTGACAGCATCCGCAGTTCTTTGTTTATATTTTTGTAATATGCTGCCACATCTCTCAGGCATATCCACCATGAGGAAGTTTTGCTCCACTCTCTGACGTTCTTTGTAAAACATTCTGTTGCTTCATCAAAGTTCTAACAAAGGGTGGAGTTGAAATAATAACGCTCCTTCTCCTTCTTTAGATGCTTCCAGACCTGCTTTTCTGGTACTTTATCTTTGTGTTTCATGTTTACATTAGGCACTATAAGATCTACAAAGATGGATTCTTGTGGTAATTTCACCATTTGGGGGCATTCTGTAAATTTGGTTATTTTGGGCTTATGGTTTCCGTACAGGTGTTGTAACAATTATGGCTGATGACCATTCATGGAATTCATTGCCTTGGATCCAGAATGTTTTCCTGTATGAGAATTCCCTACATTGGCAATTTGACTCTAGGGACCACTTTAAGACTATTTTTATAGTCCTACATTCTAAAGACAAAACAGTTGTAATCAGAGGAGCAATGGCACAGATCTTAATATTATAGTCTGTTGCGAAGTTGGGCAGAGTATTTGTGGTTTGGAAGGCAGGATGTTAGAATTTGATGTTTGTAAAGTGAAAGGAGAGAAGAGTGTTTGGCCCCTTTAAAAGATGTGTTTTTCTAGGTTGGGAGATTTTAAATAATGGGCAGGTGCACAGTAGCTCTTGTATCAAAAAGCTGTGTGATCAAAAACCTAGGCAGTGGTTTGTTTTATTGTTAATGCAGCCAGTTTGAAGATCAGCTAATTACTTTAAATCAGGCACCTAAAATCTAAAAACCAATTCAATTTGATCTGATAGTTTTGACAAACCTAGGACCAATTCTACTGTAAGAAATTAATAGGTCATCAAGGGTATGAAAGAAGAGGCATTTGAAAATTGATGTGAGAGCAACTACTACCTGTTAGAGTTAACAGTCAGTACCCCGAAAGAGAAAATCACTAGCTGTCACAGAATTCTCTAAGCTCTCAGAAAACCATGATTTGACTAAAGCACAGCGCCACTGTTAGCTAATATTTCTGACACAGGAATTCGATGGAGAAATGTGCTACTGACTGAAGAATGGCAGAGAAGGCACAGAACATTCCAGAAGACGTATCCCGGCTGTAATATTGAGAGACTACAGTTTGTTTTTTCACTAATTTGATTTCTGTAAGTGGATTTGTATTTATTGAAACAGCATACACTAGAATTTTCTTTTAGTTGGGAACAGTTAGTATTGAAGGGGGAATTGTTTGGTTTGTTAGTAGTTCTGTTAATTTGTGCACTGTTAGAGTTAGGTAAGTCAATGGTTACTCTTTGATTGTAGAGTGACTGTCATCAGTTCATTTCATTTAACCTCCCCTTTATAATAGATTGGAGGCTCAGAGGCAAGTTATAGCACTTCTTACACTTCCTTTAAAAACTTATGCGGCTAGGCGAGCTTCTCTGGGTGCTTCTGTTTTAGTTATCAGAGAGGGTCGACCTCCACTGTGTTACAAGCCTGGTCTTTACAACATGAAAATGATCCAATAGCATGACAGCAAAAATGTACAATGCATGAAATAATCATAAGAGAGCCCTTTCACACTTGCTATCAGCCAAATGAACTTTCTCTGGATTGCCTCCTATGCCAGTGTGTTTCCTTAGCTAAGGAGACAGAACTCTTACAGGACTTGAAGTGCCTTTACAAGTCGTTATGTTAAATTATTTCCTAAATAAATTAGATATAAAACTTGGAAAACTAAATTTTATTTTAAAATACACAATCTACTTAGTCTATTCCTTATCTAAGATCCTTATCTCAATATTTACACTTGATCTAAAGCTTATAGAGTCATATAACATGGAAACAGACCCTTCAGTCCAACTCATCCCATGCTGACCAGGTTTCCCAAACTAAACTATCCCATTTGCCTGCATTTGGCCCATAGCTCTCTCAACCTTTCCAATTCATATACCTGTCCAAATGTTTTTTTTAAACATTGTAACTGTACCTGCATCTACCACGTCCTGTAACAGTTCGTTCAATAAATGCACCACTGTCTGTGAAATTGTTGCCCGTCAGGTTCCTTTTAAATGGTTCCCCTTTCACCTTAAACCTATACCCTCTAGTTTTGAAATCCTCTACCCTAAGGAAAAGACCTTGGCTAGTCTCCTCATTTTTGCATATTATGATTTTATAAACCTCTATTAAGTCATCCGTCAACCTCCCACACCCCAGGCAAAAAAGCCCCAGCCTATCCAGAGATAGTAGGAACTGCCGATGCTGGAGAATCTGAGATAACACGGTATGAAGCTGGATGAACACAGCAGGCCAAGCAGCGTCAGAGGAACAGGAAAGCCTATCCAGCCTCTTCTCATAACTTAAACTTGGATTCTGCTGCTCCTTTCTCTCTGCAGTGATCCCAACTCCAGTCTGACATAATTTCTGGCCACTGAGTTGCTCCCACTCCTAGCCTCAACCCTGCTCTGCCACTGCTTTCTTTTTTTAGTTCCATCAGTTACTGCTCCTTCTAATGTTATCCATCCAAGTTAATGTCCAAGTTTATCAAATTTTCTTCTTTAGATGTATAATTATTTTAACTTTATGCTTCTCCAAGGCTTGCTAATTTTTTAATGGTTTTATTAGTCAGCTTTGCTACTTTTTGTGAATTATTTATCTGCATCCAGAGATTGCTCTACTCCACTCTAAACATTTACTTTCGAAGAAATTTGTTGCCTAACCTCCTTTTAAGAAATGTACCACCTCACAATTGTTTGGTTCAAACTCATTTGAAACTCAGATAAACAATTTATTCATTTAGTTGTCTATTTTTGTGGCAGTTCTTATATATTACTACATTCACTGATTTAATATTTTCTGCAAATTTTAAACTCTTACTTATTATTCCTGAGTCAAAGTTTCTTATGCAAGTAGTGAACAGCAATGGCCCCAGCATTGACTGTGTGAACTCCACATCCTGTCTTTGAAAACTGAGAAACTACCTTTACCATCTCATTTCAGTGTTATAGTCAGTTTGCTAAACATTCTGCTACTTGCTCTCTAACTCCATGTCTTTAGGTGATATCTTAGCAAAAGCCTTTCAAAGTTAAACTGTACTTGATGGAACCTTATGCCCTCCCCTATGGTAAGTTTGATGTTGGGAGGCATTTAATCTAGCTGGATGGTGGTTGGATGGGATGAGGGGATCCTGCCATAATCGTGCCTCCAAACTGAATAAGTCTGTGGTGGAGAGGCCTGTGGACATCTTACCCTACCGTTGATTGGAGCCCTAAAGTAGCCAATCACCACCTGCTTAAGGGTTTAACTCTGCTGCCGCTCATAATAAATTAGTTGCCAGCAAAGGCTTGTCATGAGGGGAGTGTGACAAGAAAGACCTAGCCAGGCTTCTTTTAGGCTCCCTAGAGAAAGGGCGTTCCTTAATCAAAGGCATGGTGTGTGATCGAGGAACCAGGTAACAGAAGGCAGTGGACAGCTACTGAAAGTTACATCCCCTTCCTGTGCTACCAATACCCCTCTTCTTCCCTCCCCAACTTGTGATCCCCAACCACCATCGCTTACTATTCCTGGGTCTATCCTCAATTTCAGCTCTCAATTAAATGTAGCACCAGTACCTTAAAATAGTTCAATGAAGTTGCTCAAGCATGACTGTTCCTTTTGGAATCAGTGTTCATCAATTTTTGTCATCTTTTCAGTTCCTGAGTGGGAAGGGAAATTTAAATTGAAGACATATTGAGACTGGCACATTGCCACATTAACAGTTGAGAAAACCAGAAGTGTGGATTATTTGTCAGTAGTTTTCTAACCCAGCCACTGCATTTGCATCTGACTTCTGGATTTCCTGAGAAATTGGGTTAAGCAGACAATATTTAAAGAGTCACTCCAAAAAAAACAATTGATGAACTCTTGTGGTGGTAAATTTTTTTAAAAAGCAACTGTCAATATGAAGCCCAAACGTTTAGAGATTTTAATGGAAAAATTAAAGTTAAAGAACATAGCAGCAGTACTAAGTCATTGCCCTCATCCAGTTTGCTCAGCATTGTCATGGTTGATCTTGTATATCAGTGTCACACTCCCGTGCTTTCCCCAAAACCCTTGACACCTTTAGCTTCTAGAAATCTGCCTGTTTCTTCCTTAAGTAGAGTCTTTGCCTCCACTGCCTTCTGTGGCCGAGAATTCAACAAGTTTACCATAAATTTCTTCCCTATACAAAATGGCCTGCTGCACATTCTGATATTGTGGCTTCTTCTGGATCCCCCCAAACAAAAGGAAACATAATTCCTGTACCCAGTCTGTGCAGCCCTGTCAGAATTTTATGTACTCCAGTGAGATCCCCTCATGTTCCTCTAAACAATGTTGGATATCGGACCATTTCTCCACTTGTTTAACTTGTCTAAATCACATTGTAAGCTGTTTATATTCTCCTCACAATTCCATCTAATTTGATGTTGTCAGAATATTTTGAAATATTACACTTGACGCCCTCATCCAAGTTGTGATTTGTTTTGTGAATATCTGGGGTCCAGGCACTGATCCCTGGTGTGCCCCAGTCGACACATCCCTTCCAATCTGAAAGTTACCCATTTATTCTACTTCTCCTGTCTGCTAATCAATTCTCAATCTATGTACTTTGATTTTACACACTAACCTTTTGTGTGGGACTTTATCAAAAGCTTTCTGAAAGTCTCTAACAGTATCAAACTGTTTCTTGGTTATCAATTCTGGTAGTTATGCACTCAAAAACCTCCAGTATGTTTCCCTTTCAACATTGCTAAAATAGACTGGAAGTTCAAACTTATGATTTGCTTTCATTAGAAATAGCTTGCAAGAAACAGGCCATAAAAGTTGACATTATTTTATACAGTATGAGACAAGAGTGCTGTTTAGTTGAGTTATCTTGGCATGGAAATGTGGTTAAAACAGTTAACTGCTGTCCTTAATTTTCAAACCAGGAGGGTAGATTCTGATTGTTCAGGGAGTTTCCATATAGGGATGCAACAGAGTTTTCCTGCCACAATGATCTCTTCTTTGAAAAAGGTGCAATGTATGTACAGATTCCTTTTGCCTACGTAAAACAGAGTACTGAGTATTTATGTATAGCATCCAGCATGGGTGAGTGCATCAGTGTGCAAGCCTAGCTAATGACCTTAAATTGGTTTCGGCTACAACTGTTAGCACGGTCTGGATTATTTAATAATTGGTTTCCAAAGCAGAATTACTTCAAATGACATACGTTTCTGAGGCATACTAATGCAAATGATCAACGAGAAGTGTTGTTTGGAGCGATCTCTCAGTCACTGGGACACCTGCCTTCATACCAGGCATCACATAATGATGAGTGCAGGACAAAGAGCTTCAAATCTAGTCTCATTTTAACAATGTTTAAATTCATGATGTCTCTTTCATCAATCCATTGATGACGTTAACATTGAGTAATCCTGTTTGTATTTTTCAAGTGTCTTGCTATCATACCTGCCATAGTAGATTTCAACCTTTTCCCTAATCCTGACATTGGAGTGACCTGTCTGTATATCTTGGTTTTCTCCTTCCCTTCTTTCTTAAACAGGAGGTTACATTTACCACCCACCAATCTGCTGGGAATTTTATAGAATCTTGAAATATATCAACAAAACTTCCATTGTCACCACCTTTTCTTTCCTGGGATGGAGATTATCAATCCCTGGAGTTTCATCAACTTTCACACCCATTAAGTTTTTCCGCCCCATTTTTAGCTAATATTAATTTCTTTCAGTTTTTCCTTCCCAATACACACTTGCTTCCATAGCATTTCTGGGAAATTACTTATTTCCTCTGCTGTGAAGACAGAACTAAAGAAGTTGTTTAATTGCTCTGCTGTTTCAATGGTGTCCATTATCAATTCTTCCATTTCAAACTATAAAGAGCCTAAATTTGTCTGCATTTATTATTTTCTTTTGACAAACTGATAGAAGCTCTTAATATTTGCTTTTAGGTTCCTTGCAAGTTTACTCTTGTAACTTGTTTCTCCCCCCACCCTTAATCAGTCTTGTGGTTTTCCTTTGCTTATTTACTTCACTTGCTTAGAATTTAATACAATGTTTAATTTGTTTTATTAGCCATGTTTGGCTCCTTTCCCTGTTGTGTTCTTTTGCTCAAAAGATGTGAATAGTGATTGCAAGGTATATTCATTCCTTAAATATTAACCACAGGTATCTACAAGTAATGCCTTTTAATGAAGTGGTTCCACCTATTGCAGCCAACTCACTCCTTTTGTAGTTTCTTTGTAGTTGCATTTATTTCAATTGAGGATTCCATTTTTGAGTTCCATTATTTCATTTTCTGTCCCAGTGATGAATTCTCTGTTGTAGTGGTTGCCTTCTTGAAGAACCTTTTGACAAGATTATCACTTGACCCTTCTTGCAAATGCTCTGTGCATTCATATATAGTATTTTTAGACTTTTTTGATACCTTTATATTCCTTTTTGTACAATGGCCCAATTTACTGCTAGCCTTTTTCAGTGTTGTCTCCCCACAAAGGTTCTCCTTCTCTTTGCTCCTCTGGTTCAACACTTACCCAGCAGTGCTAGCAAAGGCCTCTGAGAGGATACTGTTATGGTCCTGCTGGTGTATAACCAGTGTAGCTTGTATAGACCCCATCTTCCCCAGAATCAGTCAAAATGCCTCCAGAATCTAAATCTCTCCCTCTTTCACAATCCCTCCGGGCATGCATCCAGTTGGTTTATTCTCCTATCCCTGATCTCATCGGTACGTGGCACTGGGAGGAATTCTGTGATTGCTATTTTTTTGATGTGCTGCTTTTTAATTACTTCCTAGTTTCTTTTATTCTGCCTGCAAGGCCTCATTCCTCATTTTACCATTGCTTATACAGATGTGGACTATGACTTCTATCTATTCTCCCTTTCATTTCAAAATGTCCTGCTTCTGCTAAGTGACATCCCGGCACCAGGGAAGCAACATATCACCTTGCTTTTTAGTCTTTGGCCACAGAAATATCTGCTTCTCTTACAGTTGAACGCCGTCTTGTTCATGCTGTCCCATTCTATTTTGTTTATCCAAACTCCTGTGCAGCTGAACTCCTGCTGTACCAGGGATTTGGTTCTTGCTGCATTCCCCTGAAAAGCCATCTCCCCCAGCAGCATCTAAAACAGAAAATCCATTAGGGAGGAGAATGACCCCAGGGGACTTTGGCACTTCCTGCCTGATGATTTTAATCTGCTTGGTGATCATCTATTCCCATTTTTGCCTGTACACTCTTTACCAACAGTGTAACCTCACTGCTCATGCTATTTGTAAAGATCTCAGCCTTGCAAATACTTCGTAGTGACTCCAGCCCTGAATGTGCTCCAAATCTGAAATATGGGTTTCCAATTCCTGCAGCTGGAGAGACCTCTGCACATGCGATCATATTATACATTGCAAGTGTCCTTGACTTTCAATATCACACAGGAGGGGCATTCTGCCTGCCTCAGCCACTTTACCATGACTTACCCTCAAATTACTCTCCTTACCACTTTCCTTATTCTATGCTTTGAGCACGCAACCTAAACTGAAGTGTGTGCTTTAAAGTCTTGACAGTAGGAATACTCATCTGGTCTTGCTTATTAAGGTGGTCACTTGTCCTGTGCTGTCTCCAGATCCCAGTAAATGAGCTTATGTTTTCCCTGTGATGCCACTCTTGAATGTTTTCAAAACTCACCCCTCTTGTGCAGCTTTTCACCACCTGCTTTACTTGAGACTGAAGAAGGAGAAAGAAAAAGAAACCGAGCACCTGTCTCCCCTACTCACCAAGCTCCCATTCACCAAACTTGCAGTGTGCACCAGAACACACCTGAGGCAATGTCTTAAATAATGGGAACTGCAGATGCTGGAGAATCCAAGATAACAAAGTGTGAAGCTGGATGAACACAGCAGGCCAAGCAGCATCTCAGGAGCACAAAAGCTGACGTTTCAGGCCTAGACCCTTCATCAGACAATGTCTGATTTACTTCGGTGATGTCTTCCAAGATTCAGTGCTGAGGGCTGTATGGAAGGTGGAAGGAAAAGGTAGGCTTGTCATGGTTAAATTCCATAACTCATGTTAAACAATTTCTTAATAAACTATTAACAAATTGACATTAACAATCCAGTTCTATCAAGACTGTTCCTTGAATGGAGCATACATATTTTGGAATCAGATTGCCAAATGTATTGTCAATTTCAGTACTTTTAATCCCATTATCTCCACATGAATTTTGTCCTGTAATTTAGATCAAGTAAAAACTCCTCCCCCTAGTGCAAGGTTTTCTCTACTGTGTTCCTGTCAAAGGCATCCATTGTTGTGATTTTTCTTTGCAGTGCATGTGGGCTAACATATCACTGAATATATAAAGAGTTTGGTATACATTATTATGGGAATGATGCAAATTAATGTAATATAAAAGTTGGAGGATCAGCAGGTAATACGTGAAGATCTCTGCTGGAATCCAATAGTTCTTTCTTGAAGAATTTTGCTTTAGTTTTCATTAGTTTTCTAACCATTGCCACACTGTACACACTTGTGTTGCATTGGTAAAACAGGATTTTTCTCAACCATCGTTGAATTAATTGGTCTACTGGACTCGTTCATATAGAATAGTCCTCTGATGGCATTCATTTTTAACGAATTTTTCAGCATGTATCTATATGGGGATTGGGCAATGTCTTCACAGTGTGCTCCATTCAACAGTAGCTCTTAATAAAAAGTAGTATTTTGGGAAATGACGTTGGATTGGTTAGTTTGAAAGATGAGGGCTTCGTACATACGAGAGGTGTAGAGGGTAAAGGATCCTATACGTGGGAGTAGGGATAGGTGTAGCTGCTGTAGTGTGTGGAAAGGCCTGAGAGGGGTAGGCCTAAAACAGGAAAGATTGAGAAACAGTAGAGTTTGGAACTGAGGCTGAGAGATGAAAGAAATGGCAGAGGACTATCAGTTGGTGCAGATTGTACCATAGTAATTTAAATAAGTGGGGGAAGAAGAATTAAATACTTAGTTGGTATGAAATATGGTGTCACAATGGCAGCCATGCGACAACGTAACATTGTAGCTACTATAAGCCTACATGTGTAAGAAAGTATCTAGGACCTAATCAGAGGTGGTTCAGTCAATAGAAAAATAAGGCAGAAACTTGTTTCAGAAAAAATGTGGTTGTAACAAAAAGAGTTGGCAAACGTGAGTGCTAGGTGTTATTGGTAAATAACATGAAATGCAATGAAACACCAGTGTACACAATGTATACATAGCTACATTCTTACTTAACAATGTTCTTTAAATATTTCAGTGTGATTGCGTTTGAATAGTTCATTGTGACCTAGATTTAAAGGTCAAAAGCATAAGCATCTCATGTGTGAGGTTGACTTTGTCAATTTTAAATTTGCCAACAAATAAGGTTACTGTGCATGCCAGAGTTTATTTGATGTTTTGTGTTTTGATGGTTTTAAACTGCAGTTCTCAAAAAGAAACTACACCATTGCATCCCTAGAACTTTAATTAGCAATAAGTGCAGGGAAAGGTACTGAGAACATGGCTATGTTGTATATCAGATCAAAAACCCTTGGAAAAAGTGGGGCAATACAATTTTAATCATGCTGAAAATCAAAAGAAAAACATAGACTTGTAGTGCAAGAGTTGAAACATGTCTAGTACTATACGAAGTCAGCAATTACACAGCACTACTAACTACTGTTAATTTGAAAATAAAAGTGTGATCAAACTGCAAACAGAAGAGAATATTTTTCTTTACAGAGCAGATCTTGCTAGTTAACTCTCTCAAAACACACATTTTTAGTACTGAGTTTAATTTTGTAAAGGTATGTGTATTTTCTCCTAGGCAATGGGCGCGTATCTCTATGGGGAGTTGATGGTTAATGAAGATGCCAAACAACAACAACTGGTTCACAGGTGCTTCACCAAGCTTCAAGAAGAGATGGACCCATCCTTAAGGAAAGTGGTAGCTAAAATGATACTCTAACCAAGTGAGAACCAGAGGGTAATGCCACAAAGGTATTCAAGCATACCTTGGGTGAAAGATTTGAAGGAAAGGGAAATCTAAAAGTCGTACTGTTGTACAGATTTAGGAATATACAATTTGTTGCTTTACTGTAATTCATTCTAAACTTAAAACAGTAGCATCCGTCATTTTAGTTTTTAAACCTGAATAAATTACAATATCATGATCAACACATGACCTGCTGAGCTTTTCCAGCAACTTCCGTTTTTGTTCCCGATTTACAGCATCTGCAGTTCTCTCGGTTTTACAATAGCATAATTCTATGTCTATATATGAATAATAATAGATTGAGAATGAGCAAACTGTACTTTAAAATCGTAGTGTCACTATGCTGTGCCAGTTGGTTTTATCATCTTTAACAGAACTCAAAGCCAGGTGGTTGGGTGCCAAAGAGCCCTTGCAGGGCCAAAATAATGAGTTGAGTTCTAATATTTTCTTTGCTAATGAACATTAATTGAAACCTTAATAACTAATGTTTCATATTAAGTTAATAACTGGACAGAAATATCCGGCTTAAATGTTTTTGCACAGTACACTCAAGCTTTGTTTCAATTATCCTTAGATAATGACTCAAATGCAAGTTTGCAGTTGCATCAAATTTTGTCTTCTTTTCTGAAATAATTTTGGAATTATTAGAACACAGAGCATTATAGAACAGGAACAAGCCCTTCAGCCCACCATATCTTTGCCGACCATGATGCTATTCTAAACTAATCTGCCTGCATATGATATGTATCTCCCTCTTTTCTACCTGTTGTGTGTCTGCCTAAATGCCTCTTCAATTTTGCTACCGTTTCTGCTTGTATCCCCTGGCAGTTCATTCCAGACACCTACTACCCTGTGTGCAAGAAAAAACAACCTTCCTCTCACATCTCCTTTAAACATTCCTACTGTCACCTTAAATTTATGCCCCCAGTATTTGACATTTCCACCCTGGGAAAGAGACTCTGATGATTTACCCTATCTGTCCCTCTCGTAATTTTACGAAGTTCTATCAGTTGACACCACTGCAGCGCTCGCGCGCACGCGTGCCCTCCGAGCTCCTGACATTTTCAGTTTGTCCAATCTGCACTTGTAGCTAATACACCCCAATCCAGGCACCATCCTGGTTAACCTCTTCCCCACTTTCTCCAAAACCTCTCTAATAATTCCTATAGAGCGGTGACCAGAACTGGGCACAGTACTCCAAATGCCATACATAGTTTTACATAGTTGCGACATGACTTTTATGGTCAAGCTTATTGTGTGTTGTTGAAACTGCATTCATTTAGACAAGCAGAGAGTATTTCATTACACTCCTGACCTGTGCCTTCTGGATGGTAGATAGAATTTGAGGAAACTGGATATATGCTGCATGCTGAAAGATTCCTCGCCTCTGAGCTATCCTCATAAGCTCATCCAATTCAGCTTCTGATCAACGCTAACTCCCAGAATGTTGTTGGTAAAGGAAACAGCAATGTTAATGCTATTGAATGTCAATTGTTAATAGCTAAATACCCTCTTGTCGACGATGGTCAACACCTGACACTTAGATTCTTCCAGTGTTACTTGGTACTGTCCAGGTCTTGCTGCATTTGGCTATGGAGTGCTTCAGTGTCTGAGCAGTTGTGAAGCAGCTGAAGATACGAAGGCCTCAGAAACTTGTGATGTGCTGGAGCTGAGATGATTAACCAACAACCACAACTATCTTCCTTTGTACCAGGTATGACTCCAACAAGTGGAGAATTTTCCCCCTGATTCCCATTGGCTCCAGTTTTGCCAGGGCTGTTTGATCCCTACACAGTCAAATGTTAAGGGCAGTCATTCTCATTACCTCACCTCTGGAATTCATCTCTTTTGTCAATGTTTGAACCAGGCTATAATGAGGTCAGAAGCTGAGAGACAAAGCTGGTTCATCCATGATCCCTGGACTGTACCTTGCAAACCCATAACCGCTTTCATCTGGAAGGACAAGGGCAGTAGATATATGGGAACACTACCATTTGCAAGTTGCCCTCCAAACCTCTCAGCATCCTGACTTGGAAATATATCACTGTTCCTTCATTGTCATTGGGTCACAATCTTAGAATTGTCTTCCTAAGGACAGCATGGGTCAACCCATAGCACAGGGACTGCAGCAGTGCAAGAAGGCAGCTCACCACCACCTTCTTGAAGGCAACTAGGGTCAGGCAAAAAATGCTGGCCAGCTAGCAATGCCCACATCTCCTACATGCATTTAAAGAAAACCTTTCTTCACATACTGTTTGATCTCTTTAGTCCCAAGAAATTTACTTAACTCATCCTTGAAAATGTTCTGTGTTTTGACATCAATTACTTCCTGTGGCAGAGAATTTAACAGACTCACCATTGTCTGGGTTAAGTAATTTCTCCTCATCTCAGTCCTCAGTGCACTACTTTGTATCATTAGACCGTGTCCATTGGTTCTGAACTTCTTGGTCATCGCAAACTCCTTAGTGCATTTATCCTTTCAGTTCAGTCCGCAGAATTTTATAAGTTTGTGAGATTCCCACACCTCCCCCATTCTTCTATACTCTAGCCAATAAACTGTAATGCCCCATAAAATGCCCCTTAATTTGGCAACTTACCATTGCCTAGGGAGAAACTTGGCTCACTGCTCAAGAGATGCATGTAAGGTGCAGCCAGTTGTTCTTGATATTGAGATCCAACCCCATTATTCCATCATTCCATGCTGCTGCACATTGATTAACCAATACACTGTATTTCTTCACATGGAACATTTACCAAGTCTGTGGTGAGTTGTAACCATGTGTTTATATGTGATCAGCTGTGCAGACTTTTTTGCTTCAACTGACTGAAGTGACAGATTTTTAAAATTTTTCTGATGTATATTTTCTTTTCAAACAGTCAGTGGGTTATTGTCTGACAGGCTAACTTTCGGATTTGGTTGGTCGGTTGGTTGGCTGAGCTGACTGGGTTTCATGAAGCTTCAACAGAGGCTACCTAGCAATGACAATGTCACCTGGAAGGGAAGTGAAACGTTTGCACGAAACCCAGTCAGCTCGGTGAACCAACCAATAACTCCAGCCGCAATCCAGGCTACAGCTATTTGTTAAAACGTTAAAAGCTAACCTTCAGTTAGACATTTTAACCTCATACCTTGGTTTTGTGTAAATAATTGGTTAAGTAGTTTATATAGCAAACTGTTTCATTGCTGTGGTTAGTTTGTTATAACTTATGAAACACTTCCCATTGCAGAATTAATTTCTGAATGGCTAGTGTGCATTTCCTTGATGTAGGAAGAGATTGAATGCATTTATCTTTTGCAGATGTACAGATACATTCAGAAATAGGAGCTTACGATGTATTTAAACTGGTATTTTTGCATCAAGTTAACAGAGCACTTATGTTTGCAGAAGATTTATCAAATTGTAGAATGGGGATTGATTGCTATTAAGATTATAAAGCTTGACTGGAGGTGTCTGAATGTAAAATGAACAGAAAAAATGCATAATTAAGTTTAAAATGTAGGAATAGAAATTTGAAGAGAGTATCCTCATTTAAATGTATCTAATATTTTGTTTGTTTTCATTAAAATAGCGCTATAATCTGATCTGAACCTTCCCTTTAGAAAAGGTGGTGTAATAAATGGTATCAGTAAGAAGGTAGAATGGCCTCTTGAGCCTGCTTCATCATTCCTATAGAGATCATAGCTAAATATGACAACTCAATCTTTGCTCAATATTCTTAGCTAAAAGAAAGAATGGGAGTCTCAGTGCTAAGGCTCAACCCACTCATCAGGGGAAAGAATTTTAGATTTCTACTACTATTCCATTATCCCAGTTTCTAGATTTTTTTACTTCATTATAATATTATTAGATATAACTTTAAGATTGTTCCCCTTGTTCGGGATTCTCGAAATGGGGAAGGTTCTTTCTTTGTATCTACTCTACGACATCCCTTTATCATTTTAAAAGTGACGTGAAGTAAAGTATGAGTAGCTAAAAGAAGGTGATTTTGGAAGAGGAATTTTGGCATGAAACTTTGCCTGTTTAGAAAGAAGAGCATCTGAATTTGATGTGTGATGCCATCTCACAATGTAGATCTTCCTCAGTCCTGCATTGGACATACCAGATTGCATTATGCACTCAAATTCTGCTGGTTCAGGGGGAAGTGAACATCCTGTGACTAGGCTTATTTGGTAGCAATTCAAAAATATTCCACTTTGCAGAAAGAAAAAATTGGAAGAGCTACATCCATATAGTGACTTTCATGACAAGACATTGAAATGGAAGTAAGAAATGTGGCATTAAATTGCACAAAACCTCCAGTCTACAACAATGTGATAACGACCAGATATTCTATTTTTGCAGTGCTGGTTGAGGGAGGGATAAATGGTAACTGGAACATCAGGGCTAAATTCCTTCCTGTTCAATGCAGTAGTGCCGCAGAATCTTTTATATAAAATGCAAGCAAGCCGATGCAGCCATGGCTTAACATCTCATCTGAAACACTGCAGATTTTTAGGCTGATGCCTTGAACCGGGACCTAAACCAGAACATTATGGCTCAGAAGAGAGAGCTGAAAACTTTGTAATCATTAACATGGAGGGAAGATTTAAAGGCATAGCAATGCAATGTGATGAATTAGGAGAGGAAGACTGCCATGGGCATGAATCTTGGAAACCTCTTGCTGTTTCACTGAACTGGACTGAATTTTTCACCATTTTGACTAAGTGTTAAATTTGTCTAAATTTTTGTAAGATTTCTCATTCATTGTGAGCCCAGGTGTGAGCTCTCACTATATCCTATTTAATTCACCTCAGCACCCTACCCGTAGCTGCCTTTCTCTCCTGATTTTAGCTCTATTTTATCACATTCCATTTCTGGATCAGCTTGTCACTGTGGGGATATTCCAGGATTTACCAGCATCCCTTATGCCCCCCATACCAAATGAAAAAGGCCGTTGCACAGACTGGACACCCTGTCCCCTCCAGTGGAGGCCAAGACACCAGACATGGTCTAAGATTGTTGCTTAGGTCAGTGTAGTCTCAGCCACCTGGAGGAATGTACAGCACTGTAGGAAGAAAAGCAATGACATTTTCTCCTTCGCCAATGAAAGTGCCGCAATCTTCGCCAATAACTCTCACTGCATCTCTGCTGCTGTACCCAACTTCTACCAGGGCCGTACTCCATCGCTGTTACTGCTATCTGCAAAATCTTCCCTTGCTTGCTGTAACTCAACCTACCCTTTCACTCCACTAGCCCTGCATGCCCTCATCGCTGCCTATTCATGTGCCCAGGACAGATCCCCACCTGCAGCAAAAATAACAGCTGTGCTACCCACTTTCATTTCGCATCATATGTGCCTCGGTCTCATTTCAAGAAGAAAACAGCCCACAATAGTGCAGAAAGAGTTAAGACAGATTGTGACCTGCCTCACATGCACCTTTTCATCTCTTATGAGGAGAAGATTCTGACTCTGACCAACCAAGCAACTGATTGACATTGTCCAAGCCCTTGGACTGGTGTCAGAGGCTAATTGTATCTTACTGTGCAGGGAACCCCCCGATCAAAAGCTGCTCTCTGACAACCACAACAGGCTTTCCTGGCTTTGTATCTGTACTAGACAGCAAGACAATAAAGCAGCTCTGCAAGCCTGGTATATCTGACTGAGGGGCAAAGTCCAAAAAAAAGGCGGTGAGCATTCAAGTCCTCTTAGAATGAGTGTACGTTTTAACAGCAAGCGAACAGGCTGGTGATGCCGCCTGGTTCAGGTCATGAGCAGGGTGTGTGTCCCTGAACTTACACTGTCCTTGCTGCAAAGTTACAATGACAGTTGCAGTTTTAATCCGAGGTGCTACATTGAATTACAGATGCCTCCTGTAAGTGGGTCAGAGATGAGTCTTGAGGGTTCTCAGAGGCTGTGGATATGGAGTCTGTGTGGCTAGTGTCCTTTGAGTGTCCCCTGAGATGTTAGTGTCCGGTGTGTAATATAGTGGTCCTTTGGAGCAAGCAGGTACCTCCTCTGATTCCTTGTCGGCAATGTTTGACAACTTGTTTGCTTGTGGGGATATTAGGTTAGGAAACTGTATTTTGAAGAGGTGAGATGGAGAATTGGTGAGGTCTTTAACAAAAGCATTAAGCCAGTTTAGTACACAGCTCACTGCTCCACAGTGGGAATTTTGTCTCAATGCCAGCACTTGCTTGAAAGATATTGCAAGTGACTCCCAACATGGAGATTGGTTTCCCCAGACTTAGTGCGTAATTCTGCCAAATTCTTGCCATAACCCATGATGACCTGACCTCTATAAGATACCACCTGTTTCTTTCAAAATCTTTTAGACAGTTACGATGTTGTACTTTTGACGGGAGCTATCTGAAAACCCATGCGACAAGTCACTGGAAAATTAAAAGTAGTGGCCGAGATTTGTTATAAGGTCTGAGTCAGCCCCGTTATCAGGAGTTCACCCTATGTTATGTAAGAATAAGCTTCTATAATTGTATTTTTATGGCATATGGAGGAAATTTAGCAGCTTGTTTTATTGATCAAAATCTTTCACGTTATTTCATTTAATTATGGTATAGGAAATCCTTAATCTCAGTAGTTAATTGCCAGTTTTGTAAAATATTACAAGATGGAAGAGCAACTGTAACAGTTCAAATAAAACTTACGATTCAAACCCCTCTGCATTCTACTAATTCAGCTTGAAACCACTATCTTAATGTCCCTGTAATCACATTTTGTAGTTTGGAAAATAAGTTATTCTTCCTTAATTTTGTACCCTGTAACTCCAAAAGAACCCCATTAATTTTGCTGCTGCTCGTATGATTAAGTTGCCATAACTCCAGTTGTGAAATGTCCATTGTTAAGAGTAGAGGTTCATTTGCAAAAGTGTCGATGGATCCAAATTTCAGAGGTAAAAGCAGAAAGTAAAAATGCACTATGTCACCTAGTAGTGTTGTCTCATAATTATTCATTCAGGCAGGTGAACAGGCTACGACAGGCACTCAGAACAAAAAAATTTGAGCTACTTGCATTTTTTTTTGCTTGATGAGTTCTTTCATAATTTTTTAGCCCTTCTATTCAGAAAATCAAGAAAAATTTTGATTTTCCAATTAATTTGAATGTAGCTTTTTAGGTAGATTATCAAAAGACATACACTTCTTCACTGAAATGATACTAATTGCCCAGATGCAGGGAGTAATTTATTAGAGGGGTCAGTGCCAAAAATAAGCTTTTACCTTTGACTTCACAAAGCTAGTTTTACTTCCTGGCTAATAGCTCTTGTTTTCCACGTTTTCAAACAGGCTTAACCAGAACTGAAAATCATGTCCGACTACGAGTCTTAGCACTGGAAACTCACTACCAGCAATTTCTACTGCACGTATTTCTTTCTGTTGCAAGTCTTAACAGCTATCAGTGTGAGAAGATTTTTTTCCCCCACTCTTATGAGTTCTGTTTGAAGACTGTGCTTTTGGACTGCATGCTGATGTCTCTGCAGACATTTAAAACTTAATTATTATTGCATATTGCCTTCCAGCATTATTTTTGAGTTAACTTTACATTTAAATGTTTCAAATCAAATTCAGTAATATGTTATGCAAAATTGACAGTTACAATTGATTCATCTATGACCGAGGACTAATTTAAGTAAAACAGACTACAGATGAAAACACACCTCAAATATTCTGGGTTGTTCAGTAATGTGTAAAATATAGATATCTTACTGTTTGTTTAGTCTCTTAATATAAGATCGTCAATTTTGTGCTGTGTTTCATCCTTTTAGACAATTATACAGCACACTGTGTTTTACTATGGACCTAAGTTAGCTAAATGTGTTGCTTTTTTAACCTGGTCGGTTACACTTTACCTCAAGATTTTGGATCCCCTTTATGTATTAACCAGTTTTTGTTTAAGTTATAGATCACAGTAACATGTATTTGACAGTATCTATTAAAGACATAGCTGGAGAGTTAAAAATCCATGAAGAAGCTTCATCATGTTACAGGGACTTTTATGCTCATAATTCAGATCACCTTAAGAATTAAGAAGTTGGGTAGCAAGAACGATTGATTTCAGTTTATATCATTTATTACGTGTCTGGATGGTGTCATCTTTCCATTTTCTTTCTTACTGGTACTTGAGATTCAAATGTTTCACCACAGTAATGATGGGTTGTAACATTTAATTGTAGTGAGCTGTGGATTTCTTGTAGAGGAGAGAGAGTGGATCATAAAGGTGGACAAGAATCTAAGAATCTAGTAACAGTGCCAGTGCTGATTCTATCAGTAAGAACTGCAGCAGTGCACCCTGCGGAAGTAATGTTCCTCTGATAGCAAATTGTAGATATCTGTGGTTAACTGCGTGTGTGTAAATGAGAGAAGTTTCTGTCCAATTTGTCCGTTGTGTTGTTGAGTTTTGTTATTTTCAGCCTTACATTTATTGAAAATCATGCACTTAGAGGCAGGAGATGGCATTGTGATATTATTGCTGGCCTATAGTTATCCACAGACCCAGTAATTGATTTATTTTGTTATTATCACATGTGCCAAGATACAGTGAAAAGTGTTTTTTTGCATGAATAACCAGACAAAACATTCCTTAGATAAGCACATTAGGGTAATAGATTAGAATGCGGAATATAGTGTTACAGCCACAGAGATGTGTGGAGATCGATCACCTTTCATGTTTGAAAGGTCCGCTCATAAGTCTAATAACAGCAGGGAAGAAACTGTTCTCAAATACTCTGGAAAAGCAAGTTTGAAGTCTCCATGGCATATAGCAGAATTTGAATTAAATTTTAAAATCTGACAATATTGCCGATTATCATAAAAATTCTTATGGTTGTCTCTTAAATATCCTCTGCACTTGGTCCGCTCGATTATATCAACCACTAGGAAGTCTCAAAAAAATGAACAAAACTCAATAGACTATCTGGCGTCAGCTAAGGCAGTGAAATGACAACGATGACCTCTGCAAAGGTCTCTACACAAACATCGGTGGGGACTTGTGCCAAAACTGGGAGAACTGTTACACAGACAAGTCAAGCAACAGCCTGATATAGTCATACTCACTGAATCACATATTATAATGTCTCAAACACCTTTAGGTCAAGCATTGACAAAGAAACCTGTTGATTACCATGTTCTACCTGCCCTGGCTGATGAATCAGTTCCCCTCTACGTTGAGCACCACTTGGATAAAGTACCGAGGATAGCAAGGGTGTAGAATGTATGTTGGGTGTGAGACTTCAGTATCCCTCACCAGATTGAGTCCACAGCAGGTGGTGAAGGAACCAACAAGAGGGAAAAACATACCTGATGTCACCCTCCCCAACCTGCTTGCTGCAGATGCACCTGTCCATGACACGATCAGTAATAGTGACCACTGCACAGTCCTTGTGGAGACGAAGTCCCATCTTCGCACAATACCCTCAAACATGTTGTATGGTACTATCATTGTGTTAATTGGGATAGACTTCTACAGACCTAGCAATTCATGACTGGACATACATGAACCATTGTAGGTCATCAAAAACAGCAGAACTTCACTCTAGCATGATCTGCAACTGCAACCTGGACTCTCATGACACGGCATATCTAAAATGGCCATCAATTCAGGGATAAACCCTGGACTACTTGCATGCCAAATAGCATAAGACCAAAGCAATAGACAGAGCTCAGTGATTCCACAACCAATGGATCAAAACTAAGCTCTGCAGCCCTGTCATGTATAGATATGAATGGTGGTGGACAATTAATGGACTCGCTGGAGGAGGAGACTATCCAAACATCCGCGTCCTCAATAATGGGAAAGCCCAGCACAGCAGTGCAAAAGAAAAGATTGAGGCATTTGTAACAATCTGCAGACAGAAATGCCAACTAGATGATCTATCTCAACCTCCCAGCATCCTAAATATGGTCACCATTACTTTGTTTAGACCAAGTTCAGACTGGGTGACTGTTGCCTGTCTCTGCAAGACAAGAATATATACATAGATGAAGATACAGCAGAGACACTTAGAACTGTGTAAAACTCAATTGATTTCTTAAGTACTTAAGTAAATGATAAATGCCTTTAGCTACTAGAGAAATCTCAACCATTGCCCTTTACTGCTCTGGGTCATTATTACCCAGGAGATTTGGCAGCCAGCCAGGCTAGAACTACCACACTTCCTCCTGTGGGTATTTCTTTGCCATTGTTAGTCTGAGTTACTGCTAAAATCAGGGGTTTCCTGGGTTGCTGCTTATGCAGTTCAATAAAAACCAGAAAAACTGTTGATGCTGTAAATCAGGAACAAAAACAAAGTTGCTGGAAAAGCTCAGCAGGCCTGGCAGCATCTGTGGAGGAGAAAACAGAGTTAACATTTCGGGTCTGGTAACCTTTCCTCAGAACAGTTCTTATGCAGTTCAGACCTGCCAAGTTGGCATTCTGATTCCCTTATTTGGAGTTGCATGTGAAACTTGTCCAAACCCAAGTGGTTTTACCATGTATAGCTAGCAATTGTCAAATTCCTTTGGTTTTTGCAAATCCTTCTCCCTTTTATGATCTCGGTTACAACTTAGCCCCTGCTTGGTATTCACTGCGTTGGAATATCATTCTGTTCATTCTTCCTAAATGCAGCTGAAACTTGGGTGTGGCGACCTATTTATCTTAGAGAACCTTGCTGCAATACTTCTACTTTCTATAATGTCATCTGTCTGGCTTGTAGCTAACTTGTTCCAGTCCACTGTAAAGTCTCATATTGATTCTCTTTTCTTTGGCCTTATGCAATATCTCCCCACTTTGATCCAAGATTTATCTGAGGATCACCCCTACCAGGTCTGCTACATCTGCCTGGGCACTGGCAGGCAATGGTGTGTATTAATATCTTACAGTGGTTTATTCTCAGCAAAGTATTGCCTCTTTTGAGTTATTTGATGTTATCATTTAAATTGTTATACTTGAGTCAAAGTTACTATTCATTTTACTCATTTTCCTTTTGTTGCATGGCAAGTACGTTGTTATACACTTTGCATATCTTATAAAATCAGCATACTATCAATACAAGTGACAATGAGCAAATAGCAAGGAATACTATAAACCAGCCATATCTATGTTATTCCCACCCTACAATAAACACCCATTACAAACCTTCTCCCATACAAGCTATCTTTTGGTATCTGAGACCACTCCCTGTTGTCAGTCTCTTCTATTTCTTAACTTGTTGTTTTAACAAACACAGTAGGACTATTACAACAACAAGTATAACAAATTGCATCGTAACAATGTGAGATATAACCCTGATACATGGATGAACCTGAGTGATCTTCACCCAGTCTGGTGTGTGGAATAGGTGGAAGTTCAGTGCTTGTGAATCACCATAGATCCATGTCTGTTATTTGAGTGGATGGATAAGAGTTATGGGCAGTTCCTCATCAGGTTCCAGCTTAAACAGGACTTGGTGACTAATGGTCACATCAGAGGAAGTATTGCTGATAGCCATATTCCACCAATCTAGTGCACACAATGTCCATCCCTTTTGGTATCACAAGTCTGCTGTGGTGACCCAGTAGATGTCTGCTACTAATGCATATTTGAGAAAACTTTGGGTTATTCACTTTTTCACTGGCGGGATAGATAATGAGCAGTTCTCATAAGAAACAAATCCATACTGAGTTAGATCTTCTCTAGTCATTTTCTCTGGACAGGCCCAGTGGTTTTCCCCTTGGTGACACCTGGACAGATCCACTCCCCTCTTGGGTTCATCTGGAACAATGGCATGGGCTGGGATGTTGTTTGGTGAAACCCAGGTATTTAACCACATTATGAACTTGCATTAGGGAGCATGTTAATTGTCCCCATATTTCGGTAAGTGAAACAATGCACTAATGTAAATATTGGACCTTATTATCATCGCAGGTTCTCAAAACCTGATTGGTGTGAGTGAAGCCACTGAGATGGCACAGAAGCATCTTCTCCCCAACTCATGTCTTCGGTAGCTCATCCAGCAACAAGTACAGTACTCTCTGGTCATCTAATTGCAGCATTTTTGTACTAACCAGCTAGCATATGTGGAGCAATATGCTGCCTTACTGTTGTGTGTTGTGGCCTAGGCCATTCTGTCTGTAATCTGGATGTTAATATTCTTTAGGGGTCTCAACATTTTGATAATGTTCAGAGTCACCTGTGCCGCTTACTGTCCTATATTACTAGTCTTTTCCTGATTCTGATATCCCTGCTTTATAATTATCCTCATCTTTGCCCAGTGGGATTGTAACTGATAATTCAATTTTGCTATGTCAAGGTTGTTAACAGTCTCCATCCTGACACATGGCCAGTGCCCACTAATTCTATCAGCCCCCTTCGCTTCCTGTCCTTTTCCGCTGTGAATTCACTACGATTTAAGCTGTCTCTAGAGCAAATGATCAAAGAGCCAAGTAGTCAGGTCACACCAGGCTGGCACCTGTATGTCTGACAGGTTAAACGCTGTTAGTACATGCTCATACCCTGGCACTAGTGTCACTGTTTCTCCTGTTTTTTCTTCTAAAACTAACCCCGTTTCTTCCGTGTTTCCCTGAGATTCACTACATCATGGTTGGTGTCAGTTCCTGTTATGTGGGGGTGATATTTAGTGGGTTGCCCTTGTACAATATGAAGGGCCCTGGCCTCCAGCACTACTGCCCTCAGTCTCCCTATCTGACCCCTATTCTTTCACTCTGAGTAGATGTAGGCCTAAAACTAATTTTCTTGACTGGGCCATGCACCAATCATTTGGAAAATGAGGAACTACAGTGTATCCACTCCTCAGACCATGTGAGGGACATTGCCACCGTCCTGTCCACTGCTGTCACTGCCTGCAAGACAACCTGGGGTTTTTATTGCTCATCAAGTTGAACAACGTTTATCACATCTCAATACGTAAGGGTTACTGTGACATTTATCGGGACAGTTAAGCTTTTATGCTCACACATAATCTTCGCCATTCTGTTTGCTTCATAATACAAACCTGTGGCCCTGAATGCCGTGGGTGTGTCTCTCTTTCTCTCGCTGTCTCTCTCTCTCGCGCTCTCTGTCTGTCTGTCTCTCCTCTCCACCCCCCCCAGATTTAATGTACCTCTGAGAATGCATCGGCTGAATTCCATAGGCGGAATATGACAGTTATCAGGTTTATTGCCTCAGTGAATAGAATTCCCATAATTTCCATCTCATTATCCTGACTGCCTCCAAAGCAAGTATAACTTCTGTTCCTATTTACAGTTTTATTCCAGACTCAGTCTGCACATATCATACGTCATTTCATGTACATCTGGGACTGGCTCCAGTTATCCATCCCTCCCCCTGGCCCATTTCCATTTTGAAGTGGATGTTTTATCGATTGTGTTTCCCTTTTTTCTTTATTTTCATTTCCGTTTGTGAGCTTGAGTCTATCTGACCCCTGAGGGGCTAGAAAGTAACAGCGTATCTGCTCGATCCATATTTTGTTCAGGTTGTTCTAGTCCCGCAGTTCTCTCATCTAGATTCCAAAACTGTTCCCACTCCAAATTTCCTGTCACAGGGGCATCACACTCTCCCAACGTTATGTGTAAATGGCAATAGTTATCTTGCCCCCTCCAAATGGTTTTAATGGATTAATATGATACTAGCTATTCTTGTGTTTCTCACATGCAGTATACCCTTGTTCACTGGAGTGACCATTCCTGAGGCATAAGTCACTGGTCTCAGTTGAGCATGTACCTCTTGTAATCATACTGGTTATATTGTGGAATCTGTTGTCATTCCCAGTGAGAAAGGTTCGGCTGTGCATGGAGTTTTCAGCACCAGGGCACTGACCAAATCCTACTTAAGGGTTATAACAGCCTGTATATGTTCTGGCTTCCAATCCCAGGGCACATTTTTTGTGTAGCATCATCAGTGAGGCTACCTTGGTGGCAAATTCATCAGTATACTCCCAACAATATCCAGTCAGACCCAAAAATGATCTTAATCCTTTAACATCTGTAGTATTGGCTAGCCTAATAGCCATCTCAATACGTTGCTTGTCTGTTTCTCTCATCTGGGAGTAATCCCACACTCAAGTAATTAACTTCTTGTCTCATGATCTGAGCCTTTTTAGGATTAACTTTTAACCCAAGCTCCTTGAGTAGTTGCATCAACTCATTCAGGACCTGGTAATGTATTATCAGCTCCTGTTTGCAAAGCAAATCATAAACATACTGTATCAGGCAGTCTGGTATAGAGAAATCCAACGACCAATTCTTCAACCATTGGAGTAATATTGATGGAGAGTTTTGAAATCCTTGTGGTAAAGCTGTCCCTTAAAGTTAAATGCAGATTTGTACTGGAACTCCTTGGTCAAGAGATTGCCCAAAATCCAGTACTTGTGTCCAGCACCTTAAAACCACTGTGCAGATTAGTGGCCGCCGGGTGCCATTAAGGGTGTTAACCTTATTTAGGTCTTGATAATCTATAGTCAGTTGCCAACTCCCATCCAGTTTCTTTACAAGCCAGATAGGCAAATTGTTCGTGAAGGCAACTCAACTTAACACCCTTTGTGCTACCAAGCTTTACACTACCTTTCCTATATCACCTGCAGCCTGCTTGGAGAATCCATACTGCTTTATGGATTTGAATCTGGGCCCTGTATACACACTTCCATTTACATCTGTCCACAGCCATGCTTAATGTTTGACAAAAACCTCACGGCTTTGTCCAATAATTCCTTGTACTATAGGGTCCTCACTCATGTTGATAGGACTGATCCACATTTCTCCCACCCTACACACTCTTCCCCTTATACTGTCCTACAGGAATTCTGGTGAAAAACTGCTCCTCACTTGTGCCTGGCATTTGCGATAGCATACAGTTCACTGGATCAAAGCACCGTCCTGTTCTGATCATGTAATCACTTCCCAGGCTTTGCTCTTGATTTGCTGTAAGTTTTACTAATACTACAGATGCAGAATTTCTACCTCCCCTATTAGTATACGTAAAGTGGTAGTCACTTGCACTACCTAAGAAAATCCCGTAAATCCACTTGAGTGTTTCTCTTTCTATTTTTCAGTTGGCACTGTTTGTGATGGATGTGTTCAGGGTCCCGTGTCCCAAAGGAAAGTGATAAGGTGGCCTCTAACCCTACCGTCCACTGAAGATCTCCCTGTCCCATCCCATTTTGCATCAGACATCCATGTTGCAGAGGCCTGAGACTGTCATTGTAGTTTGGGGCACAACCCACTTGTTACTTCAAATGGTTGCACATTGTTCTGTGACATAGACTGGTGTATGTCCAGTGGCAAGGGTTGAGCCTACATCTACACCAGCACCACCACCACCACCAGGGGTTTGGACAACCTCTGGCATAGTGCCCTTCTTCGCTGCAATTAAAACATTTCCATGAGCCCCAGAGGTCCTACTACTCCCTGCGACTCCCGGAGGGACTCCTTGTCCACTCCCACATCTCTTTCCTACCATTGGAAGGGTGGTAGTGGTCGCCTTGACACTGGTCCCTTTCCTTCATTTCTCCATGCCACTCCTTGATCCCAAAAAGATGCCATTCATCCTCCCTGTGCCTTGGGTCCCCTCATCTCCATCTCCCAAGCTCTAACCATTTTTCTGAACATCCGTGCCTCAGTGTGTGTGTTGTCAGAGGGGTTGAACGTATCACACGCCTTTTGTGACTCCTCTGGCACACCAGTACAGATACATTGATTGTCAAAACATGTAGCCAAATTTCATTGGTTTAACCCTGGGCCGTGGGCGCTGTGGAACACTAGCTAGAGCCTTGTGGCAAACGAAGTTGGGTGCTCCCCCTTCCTCCGTCTACACTTATTCAGGACTTCCACTGGGTCCCCTCTACTAAGTTCCATGGCCATCAGTACAACCTCCTTTAACTAATCTAATGCATCCCCCTCCTGCATTTTGGGGCTCAAGTAAGGCTGAATGTATAGTGGGATAGAGAGACATCAGTATTAGTTGTTTTCTGTTCCTCATTGTCTAACCTGTGATTGGATCACTGCATATGGGTAGTTTAGAATAGCTCTCTGAGATTGTCCCGGGGCTGACAATCCTGTATACACTTGCCTATATCTCTTAGCTGTTATACATCATCGGAGGTGTAAATGTGATGTTGGAGGCTGTTTCCCTTTTGGCGCTACTGCCTGTTGCCTCCTAATGATCGGGGGGGAGGGGGGGGTGCCTTTCTTCTGCCCCTCCCTCTAGGGCAGGGGTGGACTCCAGTGCCCTAGGTCCTCCTCTCCATAGCTTTGGCATTACATATGCGTTTGATCGAGTCTGGCATCAAGGAGCCCGTATCAAAACTGATGTCAGTGGAATTGGTGAAAACTAAATGCTAGTCAGAACTATAGCAGGTGATTGTGGCCATCGGAACTCTGTCAACTCAATCCCAGTACATCACTCTACGGGTTCATCAGAGTAGATATTATTAATAAATCAGTTTAGTTATGTTATGACACACACCTAGAACAGTTGGGACTTGAACTCAGGTCTCCTGGCTCAGAAGCAGGGTCACTACCACTATGCCAGAAGATCCCCAAGTTCCTCAGGGTATTGTTAGGCTCAACCTTCCTCAGCTGCTTTATCAATGACCTTCTGTTGATTGTTAGGTCAGAAGTGGGGATGTTTGCGATGATTGTGCAATGTTCGGCACCATCCTTTATTGAAGCAGTCCACATTGAATGCAACAAGGCCTGGACAGTGTTCATAGAAGCACAGACGTTAGCAGCAGGAGTGGGCTATTTCAACCGATCAAGCCAGCCTTACCATTCAATATGATACTGGCTGATCACTGAGGTCAATAATCATCCACCCCTACCCCCCCCCCCCAACCCCATATCCTTTGCTGTCTTCAATCACGAGCTATATCTGCTATCTCCTTGGAAACACACAATGGTCTGACCTCAGCACCCTCTGTGGTAGTGAATTTCACAGCCTCTCCATTCTTTGGGTGAAGAAATTTTTCCTTCTCTCAGTCCCAAAAGGTTTGCCCCATATACATAAGCTGCAATTTCTGGTTCCGAACTCCCTCCACAAACCTTCCTACATCAAAACTGACTCATCCTGTTGAATTTTATAGAAGTGCCAAGCAATACTCTAATGCTATGTCATATTACACATGTAGAGTTGATATACATTGATTTATACCATAACTAAATGTGTAGTGTAAATCAGTAATCAAACTGACAGTAATAATCAGCTTTTCTCCAGAAGAACGTGTCCTGGATCCAGCAATAGTCCAATAGAAACCTAGCTGTTTTTGAAGATGTTTCCAATAAATTGATTTAGAATAATGACATATTTAGTATACTTAAAATTTTCGTGCAAAATGATATTGCAAAAAACTTAATAACTGTAATGGATTTCCCATAAGGATGCTTCCAATAGGCAACCTAACTTGATATAGAATTCAAATGAGCCTGTCTCTTTAAAACTAATAAGATTCGTTGCCATAAACAAATGAGAACTGCTGTCACTTGCAGTGTAATTGATTTCTTGGTGTTGGGGCACTTCTACTTGGAACATGCATGTCATCTGATTCAGCTAGCCTTTTAGGGTTGTTTTGCGTTAATAAATTTAACATCTGCTTGCACATCAGAAAGTCTTGATGAATCACAGCTTCCTTGCGCTCAACATCAGAAAGACAAAGCCACTCGCATTGTTCCCTACCGTAATTCCACTTAACCTCATTCAACGCACGTACACAGTCCAAGTTAAAACCATTTGTAAAATGGCACTACTTTTGACTCTAAGCTGAACTTTGAACTTCAAATCATATCCATTGGTAAAACAGTTTCTTTGGCCTTTCATTGTTTTACTTGCCACCACATCTGCCTTAGCTCCAAACTGCTGGTACATTTTTACATGCCTTTTTTATCACCCGATTCAGCTACTACATGTGGCTTCCTAGTCGCTTCCCACTCTCCATGAATTGTAACCTACACTGTACCCACCTCCTACAAGGTTAGTCTTCCCCTTAGGCCCTTGCTATCATTGCATACCTACAATGTCTCCTTGTCCCTCAGTAACTAAATTGGAAATTCTAAAGCACATCTTTTAAGTTCTCCCCAGATCTTGCACTATCCTATTTTGTAATCTTTTCCTTCTAAATTTTTAAGCTGTATTTGGACATGTCTCAGGATACATGAGTATGCACAATTTGATTACATAAAATTTGCCCAAAGTTTCCTAAATTATTGCATTTACCTTTATAACGATTGGGTGCCATGTAGTTGAATGTCTTTGCATGTTTTCAACATTGTTTTTAGAAAAAACTACAGAATATGTAGAATTCAGTTCAGCAGAAAGATTAGAGATACTAGAATCATTTACTCTAGAGCAATGAAGATTACTGGGAGATTCAATAGAGCCGTTCAGAAGAATGAAGAATCTATAGGGAGAAACTATTTGCACTGACAAAAGGGCTGATAGCCAAGAAGCAGAGTTTTAAAGTAATTGGCAAAAGCACCAGATGGGAGATTTGTTGCTTTGAATCTTGCACTAAGTTTTCAAGCAATGTGCACTCCAGATGAAACAACGCACTGCATTGTAAAACTAAATCGCCTGATTTCTTCTCTGCCAATTACCTTAAATTTATTTTGCTTATCTCTAATGAGAAGCATATGAACTCTCTAGTCTCTCCACAAAACTAAAATTCTTCACTGCTAAAATAATTTTGATAAGTCTTTTACACCATCTCCATAGCCATAGCAACCTGCCCAAAGGGTGGTCGTTAGAATTGGATACAGTACTTCATTGAGGCCTGATGAATGATTTATACAGAGTTATTTCATTGCTCTTGTACACTGACTCTCTTCATAAAACCAAGGATCATATATTTATAAATGACTTGGAATGCGTAATAATTTGCTTATGATGATACCATTTGGTGGAGTGTTGTATCCAATTCTGAGGGTCACACTTTAGCCAGGTTGTTATAGCTATGGAAATGGTAACAGGATGCAAGTAGGCTAGCAAAAGGGCGGAAAAGTAATAGACAAACAAGAGACAATTGTTACTGAATGGTACAGTTCTGAAAATCTGCAGGAACAGAAGGACTTGAGCATGCATATCCACAGATCTTCAAAGATGGCAGAATATACGCAAGAGTAGTTAGCAAAGAATATTGGATCTTCGGCTTCAAAAATATAGATATTGTATACAAAAGAGGAGAAATTATGCTGAGCAGTTATAAAGCTCTGGTTTGGCCACAGCTAGAGTTTAGGTTGAATTCTGGTGAACAGATTTTAGAATACGAGGGTCGTTGGAAGATTGCAGTGGAGATTTACCAGAATGGTTCCAAGGAGGAATTAAGTTACAATGTTATGTTGTGGAAATTGAGGATGTCCTTGGAGCAAAGACGTTGAGGGGAGCTCTGATAGAAATGGCCAAGATTATGACAAATTTATACATGGATAATGATGGCATAGTGTAAGGGGAGGGGCTTAGATTAGTTCACAGGTTGGCGCAACATCGAGGGCCGAAGGGCCTGTTCTGCGCTGTATCGTTCTATGTTCTAGGCAAAGAAAAACTGTTCTCATTAACTGACTGTACAAGGATTGCAGGACATGTGTTAAAGGTTTTGAGAAAGCAATATCAGGGACATTTGAGGTAATGACCTGGAATCCATTGCCTATGATGGTGTTGGGCGCAAAAATGATCAATGATTTCATCAGGAAATTAGATAGGTGTTTCATGGAGATAAATTTGGCAGGATCCCAGGGCTAAAGCAGAGAATAGAATTAACAGGATAGCTCTGTAGAAAGTCAGTACTGTCTCAGTGGGGCTAAATAGCACCTTTGGGCCATAATCACTCACTAACTTGATTTTTAAAAAAACTCATTTCTCAATTTATGCTGCTATTTTGAAGATCTTGTGAAGTTTTCTTTTTACCTAATGTATTCCATTGCTATTCCTTCTAATTGTACCAGTTGAATTTCTGGCCTAAATTCAAATTTGAGTGTAATCTTCGTTCAAAGCAAAACAGAGAACCCAATTATTTTTCTTGCTGTTGTAAATACAGTACCTTTACCAAATTACATTTCAATCAGGAAATCTAAAAATCCAATCTATTGACACACCAGGGATTAAACATGTATGAAAACTAATAATACAGATGCTGTAAAAATGAAATGAACACATAGAATCCAAGAGAAAGGCAACATGTTAGGCTGCACCTGTGGAAAGAGAAACAAGATTATTGTTTCAAGTCTGGCATGATGTTCTTTTACACAAAAGGAGTTATACAAGACTTAACTCTTTTCTCTAACCATGATTCTGTCATGCATGCTAAGTTGCTCCAAGATCTAAGTATTTTTTTAAAGTTAATTTAGTATGGAAAAATATTGCCTGTAAGCCTATACATTCATTAAGTATAGCTGCCCTATTTTGTACAGTTTGTTGTAATTACGAGACACTGCGCAAAGAGTTTTCAATGTCGTGTAAAACTGGAATCGGTGATATTATTTTGTTTCAATGAAATTAATTGCTTCTTTTTATACTAAATCAATTACATTTCAAGAATTCAATACCAGAAGCTGCAATGTACTGTTACTTCTATTCAAAGAGTAACATTTTAAAATGAGGCCTGGATCTGTTTTACTCAAATCTGCAGAAAGGCATGTCAATTTAAGACAATGGCTCATTGTTTGAAGTGGTTGGCTGTAAGTGCCTACTGCTGAATCTGACTAGACTGTTAATGCAACTTGAAAAATGCAATAAATGGAAGTTTACAATTTGAAGTTTTCCATAATGCGTTTTAAGGGTATATGATTTCTTGTAGGCATGTAACCTTTTGAAACAGAATATGAGAGTCTTAATGCAACGCATGTTTTGTAAACTTGAAATTTTTTGAACTTCTGGTTTATGCTTTAAATCTTCATTTTTTTGAACAAATCAAACCACCTGTTTCTTTTCCACTTGAAAATGAGTGCAATTTGTATTTCTGTTCATAATAAATCATCTGTACTTTACTCATGGTAACAATTTAGGTAAATATTATTATCTGTAAGCATTTATTTTGTGGATATTTCTTTCCAGAATTAAATGATTTACCAAAGGAATTGCATATTCATTTGCTATGTGTCATTTCCTAACCTTAATTTTCCATGAAAATGCACTCGCAATGGCACTAAATAGTTCCAATTATTTCCAAGTATGTAGATGACATACAACTGTGTGAGAGGGTGAACTGTGAGGAGGATGCAGGGAGGCTTCATTGTGATTTGGTTAAGTTGACTGGGCAAATGCATGGCAGATGAAGTGTAATCTGGATAAAAGTGAGATTATCCGCTTGAATAGCAAAAACAGGAAGGCAGATTATTATCTGAATGGCTATAGATTGGGAAAGGAAGAGGTACAGTAATCAGGCACATGCAAAACAAATCCCAGCCTTCATAGCAAGAAGATTCAGTTATGGGATCAGGGCCTCTTGTTGCAACTTTACAGGGCCTTGGTGAGACCACTCTTGCAGTATTGTGTTTAGTTTTCACCTCTTTATCTAAGGAAGAATGTTCTGGCTATGAGGGAAGTGCAGCAAAGGTTTACCAGACCAATTTCTGGGACAGCAAGAGTAACGTGTGAAGAGAGACTGAGTCGTTTAGGGCTATATTCATTTGAGTTTAGAAGAATGAGTAGAGATCTCATAGAAATCTAAAATGTTACATCAGGACTAGACAAGATAAACATAAAATGGATAGTCCCAGTTACTGGCAAGCCCAGGTCAGGGGTTACAGTCTAAGAATGGGAGGTTTGAGGTAGGCCATTTAGGACTGCAATGAGGATAAATTTCTTCACCCAGAAAGGTGAGTCTTTGGAATTCTCTGACACAGCAAGTGGGTGGGTTCAAAACATTGAATATTTTCAAGGGGGAGTTAAATATAGCTCTTAGGACCAAAGGGATCAAATGATATGAGGAGAAAGTGTGAAGAGTTCTGACTCTATTGATTAACCATGATCATATTGAATGGCAGAGCAGGCTTGAAGGGCCAAGTTGCCTAGTTCTAGTCTTATTTTCAATGCTTCTGTGTTTTACATATATCTTTTGTACAATAAATTGGTTTTGGAATGTAGTTCTTGTGTAGCTGTTGATATTTCAGCACCCTTAAGAATAAGTAGTTAATTTGTGTGTTTAAAACTATGCATAAGACAACAAATGAACACATTTTTATTTGCAGGTAGCGCACAATTGTTAATTCCTTATAAATTTGAATTTACAACTTTCTCCAAAATCATACAATAACAGTTTAGAGGTTTCCAAAAACATGAACTTTTATAATGAATATTTTTCTTTGTTCCCACATCATACACTTGGGTGGGAGAGATGGATATGCTCAAGAGAGAATCTGCAAATTTCCTTCCATGTTGTGGCTGAATGGGTTCCTGGCATACTGATTTGTGACATGAGGTAAAAATCACATTGCCAGGGATTACCACATAGTCACTGCCTTTACTACATTGTGGAAAGCATGGTAAGTTATGAAACGTTAACCACAATTAAGGCCTAAAGGTAGTTGTTTTTAAACAATAGAAGAAGTTTATTTTTGCAAGAATATCTGCCTACAGATTAATCCATCAATCAAATGTGACCTTTCTGATGAGGCGCAGAGCTTAGCTGATTGGTGAACAGTGGTCATGTTTGCTTTGTTCACAGTGGCTAAGTTCTGCACCAAAGAGAGGGAATAATGACCAGCGCTGTAGAGATGATGGAATATGCCAGTGAAATCTTCAGTGAATTGTTGTGACATAGATCAGTCTTGTTACTGGTAATTTCATAGATACAAGTGTTTTAATTTCTGTGAATTTTTAAAAACAAGCAACTAACATATTTATTCTACTCATTTATACTTCTGTGTATTTCTCCCCCAGCCCCGAGAGAGAAAGAGATCCCCTATCTCTATATTGTCAGTATAATTTTCCACAAGTGAGTTTCAATAATGAGAATATAATGGTTACAGTGCAATCAACCCAATAAGTCCTCATACATGCATTGATCAGAAGTGGGAATTTTTGCCTTCATGATGAAAGCTAGATAAGTCAAACTCTTCCTGAGTGAATGTGGTAATCTAAAATCGGATCTAAGCAGATGTGTAGTATTCCAGGTCACTCTTAATGCTGAACCTGTCAGGTTGAGATGGTGTGTTGTAGTATCCAACTCCAGGCAACTGTGCAAGCTACTATTCAAATAAATAAGTTAGATCCCAGATAGTCATGTTTACAAGTGCTCTAGTGGGTCATTTGCATGGCATTTGCTAGTTACATTTCTATGTATATTTGGGGTTAAGCTTTATCTGTTGCCACGTGTCACTTCTTACCATAATGGAATCCCTTGACCGAATAATTTTCAGCTGTGAGCTTCCATCCTTGCCCATCAGAATTGGGGATATTCACTGATGGTTACGCATGTTCAGCTCAATGTGCAAGTTCTTAGATGCTGAAGCTGTTTGTGACCACATGTGACACGAACTGGAATAATATTCAGACATTGTCTGACAGGTAGTATTTGCCATTTCTAATAAGATGGAATTGTACCATCTTGATATTCAATTTTATTACTAATGCTAGAACATTTAAAGTGCAGTTCATAGATATTTTGTAATCAGACTGTTTGGAGACATTGTTACACATCTCTGAAGCAGTTTATGACAAAATAAGGCCAGTTGACTAGTATCCTCTGGGTATCCTCATCAATTGTTACAGTAATTCAAACGTAATTCCATTGTCTTGTTCTCTCCCTACAATGCTGTTTCTTTGTAAATTAAAAGATATAGTAGTTGCTTTTTCATCTTGTAATAGTGATGGATCTCTAATTTGAGCTGCATTCTGTATTCTGAGTGTTGGTTCACAACAGCTGTTCACATAAATGGTCTACAGGTAAATTGTTATATCCTTCTCATTTCACTTGAACAGAGTTTGAGATTGTATGTGTTGGATTTGTGACCAAAACACAGTTAGCAACAAACAATTTAAAACAAAGGTGTTAGGATGTTACAGTGATAATAGGAACTGCCGATGCTGGAGAATCTGAGATAACAAGGTGTAGAGCTGGACAAACACAGCAGGTCAAGCAGCATCAGAGGACCAGAAAAGCTGACGTTTCTGGTCTAGACCCTTCTTCAGAAATGGGAGAGGGGAAGGGTATTCTGAAATAAATAGGGAGCGGGGGGGAGGCAGATAGAAGATGGATAAAAGAGAAGATAGGGTGAGAGGAGGCAAACAGGTCAAAGAGGTAGGGTTGGAGCCAGTAAAGATGAGTGTAGGTGGGGAATTAGGTCGGTCCAGGGAGGATGGACAGGTCAAGGAAGCGGGATGAGGCTAGTATGTTGGAGATGGGGGTGGGGCTTGAGATGGGAGAACAGGTTATGGAGGCAGGGACGAGCTAGACTGGTTTTGGGATGCAGTGGGGGGAGGGGAGATTTTGAAGCTTGTGAAGTCCACATTGATACCATTGAACCGCAGGGTTCCCAAGCGGAATATGAGTTGCTGTTCCTGCAACCTTTGGGTGGCATCGTTGTGGCACTGCAGGAGGCCCAGGATGGACATGTTATCCTGGGAGTGGGAGGGGGAGTTGAAATGGTTCACGACTGGGAGGTGCAGTTCTTTGTTGCGAACTGAGCATAGATGTTCCTCAAAACAGTCCCCAAGCCTCCGCTTAGTTTCCCTGATGTAGAGAGGGCCACAATGGGAATAGCGGATAAAGTGTACCACATTAGCAGATGTGCAGATGAACATCTGCTTGATGTGGAAGGTCATCTTAGGGCCTGGGATGAGGGTGAAGGGGGAGATACAGGGGAAGGTGTAGCACTTTCTGCAGTTGCAGGGAAAAGTGCTGGGGGTGGAGGGGAGTGTGGAGCAGACAAGGGAGCCACAGAGAGAGTGGTCCCTCCGAAGGCAGATAAGGGTGGGGGAATGTCTTTGGTAGTGTGGTCAGATGTTAACTTTGGTTCACAGTACCAGTCTTGTCTTTGAGTTTTTCAAAAGAACCATAATCAGATCTAGAATTAATGTGAAAGAAGACTGCCAAATAGCATTTAATGTGGAAAAAGGTACATGAAGCATGCATATACCATGCAGGGGTCCAACATAAAGATTATTTCCCTCAAGTGCCCATCTTAGTTTCATGGCATACCTACAGTGTGTATGAATTATGAAGATAGAAGTGGTTGTTTTTTTTCTTTCTTGAAAGCTACAAGTCACCAACTTTACACAGCCATGAATCAAGGTGTTGAGAACACACCTTTTAAATGCACATTTTAGTCTTAAAAGTCAGCTTGATGTTACTCCAGTTGCATTCTTTTGGTTGGACAGAGGTGTTACCTGGTGCATGTATTGAGTTTTGCCTTAAAGAAGGATTGACACCACAGACCTAAGGTAACAGAATTTGCTAATAATTTCCAGCAAGTCATTATTCAGTGTAATCAGGTGTAGAGATGTGACACCATGCCCCATAACTACAGTTTCAAAGCTTAAGAGTTTGAGAGAGAAAAACAATTGTAGACCTGGGAGAGATAATCCATGAGATTGTGTTGCTGAGTTTCTGTGTAAGCAGCTGGTGCAGTGTTCGTAGTGAGGAATTATCTAGTCAAGGTGTGCTGTATTTTTGTCTTTGCTTTCAGTCTAAATCAATTTCAAATCTTGCTGTTGGACCTCATATATAGGGAACCTCTTCAATATCTGCAGTCTAGGTACAAGTCAGAAGCATAGAGGCTCAGACACAGGCTTGTTTCAGCCCATGCTTCACCACTGAAACAGCTGGAAGTGGTGTCTTAAATCTGTATAGTGCTAATGCATGTCATCATTGAAAGGAATTAATGTGACTGTGGATCTGTGGTGCACAGCCAATTTTCCCCAAAATCTTGTCTAACCTGCCTGCTGACAGTGTTGAATGCCTCAGTAGATCGATGAGGGCAAGTTAAAAAGTATGTCCTTTTCCCAACACTTTCTTTTGCCTGCTTTGAGAAAAAGATTTACAGTGAGCAAATATCAGCAGGGAAACTGCACTGTGCTTCTGGATATAGTCAGTCTGGATATTGATGAAAACTTGTGTGATCCTGAGAAGGCCTTCCTCCTTAATGCAAAAGGATGAGATACCCCTGTGGTTTTTGCAGTTGCCTCTATTGCTTTATTGAATGATTTGGTGCTTTTTATGCCATGCCTCTCCTATGGAACACAGCCTACTTTCCAACAGAGAAGGAAACAGCCATGATGCAATAACTGCAGATGTGATATTTCCTTGCCCTTGCCCTCGCCCTCATCTTAAGTCATCACTTGTGGAAAGAGCTAAAGAACTGATCAATGAGTAAATGCAATGGTATGTGTTCAACTGTTGGATTGAAATCATTTGAACGTGAGTATCAAGAAAAGTCTAGAAATTGCTTAAGGATGCACATGAATGGCAGAGGCAAGTGAAAAGGTAGGGGGTGGTATGGGAAAATTAAAGTGGATATGCATGGAAGCTAAGTGTGTGGAAGATAATGTGATAAAGGGAACAGTTAGGTAGAATGGAAGTGGCTGGGGTAGAAGAGGCACAAAGCAGAGTATAAGTGAATCTATATGCAACTTTCCTGATATAGTAAGATCATTGGGAATAGAGTCTGCACTGAATTTGTAAGACCAGTTCTGCTGACCTCTTCAGGGAACTACACCAGATCCCTTCCTGCTATCAATAGACAATAGGGGTGGGCGTAGGCCATTCGGCCCTTCGAGCCAGCACCAAGACTAGGCTTCTTCATCTGTTGTTGCAAGAGTCTCTCCTTCCATATTCTTACTCACCCCAGCTTCACATAGGTGAGGCATCATTGAACAGCAGCTTGGCCACTCACGTTGCCATCTTTTATTATAGCTGCAGCTTCTCCAAATTCCATCTTTAGATTGTCCTTGTCATGCTTATCCTCATCCTGCACAGTGCTCTGCATTGGATGCTAAACCCAGAAGTAAAATGCCAATGAGCTTGTTATGTGTGTAATGCCACTAATGTCACTGAATTTGCAGATTTACCACATGACATCAATCATCGCAATACATCTCTAAGTTAGTACCAGGACTGTATATCTCTCAATCTTTCGTACACTCCTCCTTCCTGGTAGTCTGCATGAGATCAGGAACTCATCATTTGAACCTGTGAATCCAAATGTTTAGTTTCTGATCCCACTCAGTCTACCAGAAAGGTGCAAAGCACAAATGAACTGCTTCTCATAGAGATGCCAAATTGAAATCTGATCAAACTATTTGTATGCTTTGTTTACTGCTTAACTCAAATAGACCAAGAACAACCCTGTATTCTATCTCGGTTTTCTTTTTCTTGGATTGAGCATAATGGGTGAAGGTAGAGCCAAGGGAATGAATGAATGTTTTTTTTAAAAAAATGGCTTTGGGATTTTTCCACCAAGATGGTATTTTGCAATTCTTGCAGCTGTTCTTATCTACAGTATCCTTTACTGCTTCAATTCAATCCTGACGTGGACCTGACCTCTTGTGCCTACTGAATTGATATCAGTTACTATATTACATACTGGCTCAGTTCAGCAGGAACAGGAGTTGGGCCCATAAACTACACTGTTCAGAAGCCTGCATTTATAGCAATCAAAGAGAAAGGAAGGAAAAAAAAACAGCTAGTCCAATAGTATTTCAAGCTTAGCCCTGTAGCAAAGCTATTGTTTAAGGTAGTGCCTGTTTTGTGTTTATTAGGAATATTGCAATATGGTGGTGGAGATAACGGCATTAGGCTTACATTGTCCTTTTCAAAATACTTAGTATTTTTGATTTTTTTTGTATTTCGCACCTTAATTAACTCAATTTCAAAGATAGTAACACACATTTGGGAAGACTGCCTTGACTGTATACTATATTTTATAGAATTATTGAAAAGAATATGGACAAAAATTCCTCTGCTTGATTGCCTGAGAGCTGCTGGTAATTCCCAGTTGCAGGTTTACCATTCACATGCCTTTGAGGCAGACAGAAAACTTCGATATAGCCATATACTTGCTCTTTGTGTAATCCACTGGAAAGAGGAAATGAAGACGTTTGTTAAATTTGATTAAATATTTCAGAGTAAGTTTAAATGTGTGGAGACATTTATCAAAAATTGGATTTTTTTTTCTAATTGTTACGGACAGGTTATAAATTTTAAGACCCCTCTCTATTCTGACCACCTGTCTATAACCAGTTTTTAAAAACTTCTTTATTAAGTAGTGGGGCCATATTTCCCCACTCTTCCTTTGAGGATCCTGACTTTATAAAAACTGCAATAACACCATTGTATTGTAAATCAGAAGTGGAGTCAATCTCATACATTCTTAAATGCAGGGGTAGGAAGGAATTCTTCTTAGCACAGTCATGCTTGCAAGCACACATGAGCAAGAGTGAGGAAGAACCAAAAAGGATAAAAGTATTAAATTTTCAACATCTTGAGTACAATATATTTTAATTTCAGTTGGTGTTAATACTAGGCAGGTTAGATCTGTGAGGTAGCTCAGTGGTTAGCACTGCAACCTCCCAGCGCAAGGGACCCGGGTTCGATTCCAGTCTCGGGCGATTGTCTGTGCGGAGTTTGCACATTCACCCCGTGTCTGCGTGGGTTTCCTCCAGGTGCTCCAGTTTCCTCCCACAGTCCAAAGATGTGCAGGCTAGGTGAATCGGCCATGCTAAATTACCTGTAGTGTTCAGGGATGTGTAGATTAGGTCAGTTATAGTGGGGTTGGTCTGAGTGGAATGCTTTTGAGGTTTGGTGTGGACTGGTTGGGCTGAAGGGCCTGTTTCCACACTGTAGGGATTCTATCAGTATACAGCAGACTTCCAAAAATTCTATGAGTGTACTTCTGGAGCTAACCAGACGTACTTCACAGCGTTTTGGCCTTATTCCCTTTATGGAAAAATTTTGATAGAAAGCTACTTATAAAATATCTTCCTTCAGAAAATTAAACATTCTCTCTTAGGCTGCTAACCCATTACTGTTTCTTTACATCTTTCAATTCTTATCAGCCCCATGCTGTAAGCAGTGTTCTGTATCAAAGGCTACCCCTCAATAAGTGTTAATACTGTAACCTACTCAGAATAATGTCAATGTGTCTCCATAACTCACTCAAATCTATGGAAGGATTGTAATATTAATTGGCCCTGTGTGGCCATCTCTCCGGACCTGAATAGACTGCAGGACATCAAACGGTTTATTCCACAAGCATCTCCCTATTGTCTGCTTTTTTTTACCCCTTTGAAATGTCCTTATACACTACCTATTTCTGTGGCACTGTACTGCCTACTTAATAATGTTTATTTAGGACTACTATTTAGTGCTAATGTACGGATTTATACTTTTAAAATACACATTAAGTAGGGCCACTTCCCTTTAAGAAATTTACTATCAAAATGGTGATTCCACGAAACTGCATAATGAATGTGTAAGAACTGTCAAAACCAACAGTAGCAAATGAAATCTCACAATCCAGCTGCAGGACATCAGTTTAATATCCTGTATACTTCTATTTAGAAGGCATATAATTTGACTTATTTAGATCATATGGGTCCAGTAATGCTACCAACGTTACTAACTTTAAAGACAGAAGAACTAACATCTCTTAATTATGCAAACTTAGACCAGACAGACATTCTAATCCCATCAGGAGTAATAAATTATTTCCTGCTTCCTCAGGACTGATGTAATGCAAATTTGTGTAGAGCAGATTCAACTATATGATGCCATAGTGCTAAAATGTTAATGTATATAAAAACTGTGTGTAAAAAAGGCTAATGTAAAACTGTACTTTGGATTCCATCACAGTTTTGAACTGCAGATGCTCAATAAAGAGGCTACTTTCACCAGTCATTGATCTCAGTCGTTATTGAACACGATCCAGCAGATCCCTAACTGAAACCTAGCATTTTGGATTGTTTTCTTTTTGCTGAATCACAAACGCTCAGTGCTGCAGACTCACGTTTAAAAAAGAAATGACAACAAAATAATTTAAACTATTGATATATACATATTTTGAAACACATTAAAATATCCATTAATCTACGTAGCACTCCTTTGTGGTACTACTGGAGAAAATTTTGTTTGCTTTCACATTTATAGGACTCAGTTTAACTATGGCTTCAATTCCCCAACCTCAGAATCTAAGAGACTCTTCCTGGGTCCTTGGTACAACTGAGTTTATGTTTTCAATTGACCGCTTCATAGTTTTAACCAAATACATCTGGTCTGGAAATTTTACACAAAACTCCTTTTATGGAGGTAACCTTTCTGAACAGTCTTAAGGATACCCCTCTTTCCTAGGAGCAACTGCTGTGTGATCCAGCTTCAGCCAAGACTCCTGAAAACTGCCCCAAACTGAAATGAGGACATTTTCTTCCAAGCTATAGATGTTTCCCCTAAGGCCAAAATAACAATTCCAGAGTCTTCCATCTGAAAGGCAAATGTACTTTGTTCATTTGTAAACTCTGCTAATGTAAACAAAACCCCACTGTCCTCCAGGGAGTCTCCTCTAATACTGAAATCATTATGGCTACAGAATATTTGCAATTCAATGATTAAATGGCTGAGACACACAGAAAAAAAATCCCAAGTATGTCACAATATATATATAAAACACTGCCTTACATTATAAAGCAAACTGAAGAATACCTGTTTTACCAATGTCCTTATTTGTCTCCCTGCTACAGGAAGAGCACTGTGAAACTTGAAAGGGTTCAGAAAAGAATGACAAGGATGTTGCCATGGTTGGGGATAATAAAATGTGAGGCCGGATGAACACAGCAGGCCAAGCAGCATCTCAGGAGCACAAAAGCTGACGTTTCGGGCCTAGACCCTTCATCAGAGAGGGGGATGGGGGGAGGGAACTGGAATAAATAGGGAGAGAGGGGGAGGCGGACCGAAGATGGAGAGTAAAGAAGATAGGTGGAGAAGGTGTGGGTGGGGAGGTAGGGAGGGGATAGGTCAGTCCAGGGAAGACGGACAGGTCAAGGAGGTGGGATGAGGTTAGTAGGTAGCTGGGGGTGCGGCTTGGGGTGGGAGGAAGGGATGGGTGAGAGGAAGAACCGGTTAGGGAGGCAGAGACAGGTTGGACTGGTTTTGGGATGCAGTGGGTGGGGGGGAAGAGCTGGGCTGGTTGTGTGGTGCAGTGGGGGGAGGGGATGAACTGGGCTGGTTTAGGGATGCAGTGGGGGAAGGGGAGATTTTGAAACTGGTGAAGTCCACATTGATACCATATGGCTGCAGGGTTCCCAGGCGGAATATGAGTTGCTGTTCCTGCAACCTTCGGGTGGCATCATTGTGGCAGTGCAGGAGGCCCATGATGGACATGTCATCAAGAGAATGGGAGGGGGAGTGGAAATGGTTTGCGACTGGGAGGTGCAGTTGTTTGTTGCGAACTGAGCGGAGGTGTTCTGCAAAGCGGTCCCCAAGCCTCCGCTTGGTTTCCCCAATGTAGAGAAAGCCGCACCGGGTACAGTGGATGCAGTATACCACATTGGCAGATGTGCAGGTGAACCTCTGCTTAATGTGGAATGTCATCTTGGGGCCTGGGATGGGGGTGAGGGAGGAGGTGTGGGGACAAGTGTAGCATTTCCTGCGGTTGCAGGGGAAGGTGCCGGGTGTGGTGGGGTTGGAGGGCAGTGTGGAGCGAACAAGGGAGTCACGGAGAGAGTGGTCTCTCCGGAAAGCAGACAGGGGTGGGGATGGAAAAATGTCTTGGGTGGTGGGGTCGGATTGTAAATGGCGGAAGTGTCGGAGGATAATGCGTTGTATCCGGAGGTTGGTAGGGTGGTGTGTGAGAACGAGGGAGATCCTCTTGGGGCGGTTGTGGCGGGGGCGGGGTGTGAGGGATGTGTCGCGGGAAATGCGGGAGACGCGGTCAAGGGCGTTCTCAATCACCGTGGGGGGGAAGTTGCGGTCCTTAAAGAACTTGGACATCTGGGATGTGCGGGAGTGGAATGTCTTATCGTGGGAGCAGATGCGGCGGAGGCGGAGGAATTGGGAATAGGGGATGGAGTTTTTGCAGGAGGGTGGGTGGGAGGAGGTGTATTCTAGGTAGCTGTGGGAGTCGGTGGGCTTGAAATGGACATCAGTTACAAGCTGGTTGCCTGAGATGGAGACTGAGAGGTCCAGGAAGGTGAGGGATGTGCTGGAGATGGCCCAGGTGAACTGAAGGTTGGGGTGGAAGGTGTTGGTGAAGTGGATGAACTGTTCGAGCTCCTCTGGGGAGCAAGAGGCGGCGCCGATACAGTCATCAATGTACCGGAGGAAGAGGTGGGGTTTGGGGCCTGTGTAGGTGCGGAAGATGGACTGTTCCACGTAACCTACAAAGAGGCAGGCATAGCTGGGGCCCATGCGGGTGCCCATGGCCACCCCCTTAGTCTGTAGGAAGTGGGAGGAGTCAAAAGAGAAGTTGTTGAGTGTGAGGACGAGTTCCGCTAGGCGGATGAGAGTGTCGGTGGAGGGGGCCTGGTCGGGCCTGCGGGACAGGAAGAAGCGGAGGGCCTTGAGGCCATCTCCATGCGGAATGCAGGTGTGCCATGGTTGGATGGTTTTTGAGCTATGCGAAGAGGCTGAACAGGGGCTATTTTTCCTGGAGTGTTAGAGGCTGAGGGCTGACCTTATAAAAGTTTATAAAGTCATGAGGGGCATGATTTGGGTATGAATAAAAAGTTAAACAGTTTGGGATTGTACTCATTGGACTTTTAAAAAATCATCTCAATGAAACATGCAAGATACTTAAGGGGCTTGACAGAGTAAATGCTGAGAGGATGTTGAAATAACTCCAGAGAGACCAGTATTCCATCACCAAGTCATCCTGTATTTACACTTGGAACGTTCTTGACACTGATCCAATTTCCTCAAGCCAGCTCTCAGAATGAACCAAATGTCTGACACTCTTGTTTATTTCTGTCAGTGAAGGCTCTCCAGCCAAGGTCTTCTCCCCAGGGTAGCGGAGTCCAAAACTAGAGGGCATTGGCTTAAGACGAGAGGATCAAGATTTAAAAAGGACAGACAAATTTTTCACACAGAGGAAAGTGCATGTCTGGAATGAGCTGCCAGAAGAATCGGTGGAGGACGGTACAATTACAATGTTTAAAGGGTATCTTGATGGATATATGATTAGGAAGGATTTGCAGGGATATGGGCCAAATACTAGCAAATAGGACTAGATTAATTTAGGATATCTGGTCTTCATGGATGAGTTGGACCAAATGGCCTGTTTCTATGTTGTGCATCTCTATGACTCTGTGACCAAAGCTGGAGTTAGCAATCTGGGATTCCCTTATGGATGTGGTTGATTAGCTACTCAACAGTTCAAGTATTGTAGGTAGTTTCTTTTCTTTGAAACATTACTGTGAAGATCTTCTGAGTTTTTTTTTCTAAATTGTAATTTTAGCTTCTCTGTGTTGATGAAAGGAAGTTTATTTGCAGAGCACAAATTTAGGCTGTTGGCTGCTTTTTACAAACCAGATGCTTTTCTGTTGTAGCGCAGGTTTAGGGGTTTTGATATTGTTGCAAGATGCAATATGGTGCAGCTCTGACCCCTAAACTACTTACTTAAAATTGTAAAGTTAAAATTCAAAAACAAAAACAGAAATTACTGGAAAACCTGAGCAGGACTGGCAGCATCTATCGACAGAAATTAGAGTTAATGTTGCTGGTCCAGTGACTCTTCTTCAGAAGTTAAATGTCAGTTGGGTTCAGCTCTGTGGAAGTTAGGTGATCAGGCCTCCTGAGGATATATCAAGAAAAAGGCTTTCTGCTACAAATATAAGAAAGACTGCAAGCTAATAGTTCTTGAAAGTGGGGGTGCGGGTAGACAGGATAGTGAAGAAGGCGTTTGGTATTAATACAGTGTGGAGCTGGAGTAACACAGCAGGTCAGGCAGCATCAGAGGACCAGGAGAGTCAATCTTTCTAGGCCTAAACCCTTCATCAGCCCTGATGCTGCCTGACCTGCTGTGTTCCTCCAACTCCACACTCTATCAATTCTGACTCCAGCATCTACAGTTCTTGCTATCTCCAACACATTGGTATGCTAGCTTTTATTGGTCAATGCATTGAGTATAGGAGTTGGTAGGTCATGTTGCAGCCGTACAGGCCATTGGTTAGGCCACTTTTGGAACACTGCATTAAATTCTGGTCTCCTTGTTATAGGAACGATGTTGTGAGACTTGAAAGAGTTGATTAAGAATGTCAAGGATGGTGACAGGGTTGGAGGATTTGAGCTAGAGGGAGAGGCTGAATTGTAGTTTTTAAAATCATGAGGGACGTGTAAAGTGAATAGTCACAGTCTTTGTCCGAGGGTAGGGAATTCCAAGCCTAGAGGGCCTAGGTTGAAAGTGAGAGGAGAAAGATTTAAAAGGGAACTAAGGGGTGTTTTTTTTTTCACACAGAGGTATGGAATGAGTTGCCAGAGGAAGTGGCTGAGGCTGGCTCAGCTACAACTCTTTAAAAGGTATCTGGATGGATATATGAATGGGAAAGGTTTAGGGGGATATGGGCCAAATGTTGGTAACTGGGACTAGAATAATTTAGATTGGCATGGACACGTTGGACCGCAAGGTCTGTTTCCATGCTGTACATCTCTATGAATATATAAAAACATATCGAGGAGGGACTGTGGCACACGTTGATGTAGGCCTGGGGCAAGGATAGGCCTGAGGATAAATCCTCAGGTATTACTACACCTTATCTACATCATACAGCTTTTTGAAACCCACAAAGGAATTGCCATCCTCTGATGACAGGCTGTAAAAAGGGGAGAGGGAGGCAAATTGCAACCGAATATTATTAATGAGTAAATCAAATAGTCATTTTGTTTAGCAATGTTAATTTTATTTTTATTTTTAAAATCTAGTCAGAGGATTATATCTATTATACCATTTCCTAGAATTTTCCTAGAATCCCTATAGTGTGGAAACAAGCCATACAGCTCAAAAGGTCCACACTGCTCCTCCGAAGGGCATCCCACCCAGACCCATTCCCCTAACCCTGCAGTTCCCAGGTGTAACCCACCTAACGTAAACATCCCTGGGCACTATGGGCAATTTAGCACAGCCAGTCCACCTACCCTGCACATCTTTGGGCTATGGGAGGAAACTGGAGCACCCAGTGGAAACCCACACAGACACTTTTTGGTGCATTATTGCACCTCTTTTTCCAATATTGCATTGTAAAAATGTCCCTTTGCTGACATGAAGCAACAGCACGGCCGGTCTGCCATTTGTTTTCCCACACCAAGACTTCAACATCTACCACCCACCAGGTTTTTGCAGGTATGGCTTGGTTTGTTCAATTTTGCCTACAATGTTATACAATACCCGTGATTTTATGCTCATTTATTGACATGACATATCCCTGTAATGATAAAACATTGTTTTTATCCTCTGTGAGCAATGCCACTAGTGAACAAGTAAAGCCTTGGGGAAATATTGGAGAGTTACAAAATAAATGACATTACACCAGTGAGTTTCCTACTGACATTGTTGAAATTGAAAATTCTTTCTAACAAACAAAGAAAACAAGTGCAATCAATTTCACTGAAAATATATACAACATAAATCATAGTTAGGCTAAGATTTGGAATTATTTATTTAATATTTGAAAAGTGACTTTATTGATTCTAAAGTGCAGATTTTTAAAAAAAATTAGTCCTACTAGTGGAAAGGACAACAACCTGAATATATATTTCTCATATACTTAATTTTATTCGTTGTTTAGTCAATAAAATAGTGTTAATCTTTCTCTGTTAAACTTGCAATTTGAAATAAACAATTAGTTTCTGAGTAGGCAGGGAAACAAAAGACAAATTTTCAACAATAGAAGATCTTTAGTTGATTGTTTTTAATCAGTGCTTTTTTGTTGCAATAAAGAGGATAGAATGTCACAGCTGGGAACCAACACTGGGTACTAGGGACTAGTTGGATAATAGAAAAATGAAGGGATTATGCTACAGCTAAAATGCTCAAATGACACATTATTACATCATTTATATACTAACATGTAATAAAGAGATTATAGAAATCAAGCTGCATCAGTTGGGAATAGATCCTGAATCAAAATAATTTATGATCTTTATTTGCAGCAACAGTCTTAGCTACTGTGTATATATGAAAGTGTAGAACCTTATAACAACAATCTTGTTTGGAAACTGCATTTTCGAACAGCAGGTCAGAATGCAAGGATAAACATTATGAATTTAACAATGAAAATGGACTTTCAAATTCTATTTCCAGATGCCATTTTACATCGGTCACCTGCTGCTAGTCATGGAACTTCATTAATTTTTGAATTCTTACCCCGAAGTTAATTTCCTGAAAAATTGCCTTGAGTGAACTACCCTTCTCAGATTATAAGTGCAGCCTGTGGCTCTGAACAAAATGCTAAATGAAAGTGGACACTCACTGAAGTGCTATACAAAGAAAGAAATAGATTTATTGAGTTTAAATAATTTTTCTATTCCAAATGTATTTGTTGGGCAAGAGCTGGTTATATTTTAGCCAATTAACCAGTACATTGGCAATGTATACTTGTTTGGATTGATTGACAGTTCACATCAAAAGTATCTTTTCAAACATTTACTAATAAAATGTGAGTGTCACTGACAATGCCAGTATTTATTGCTAATCCATAATACTTTTGATTTGAGGATAATGATGACAGTAAGTGCCTTGAGCCCCTGCAGCTCAGCTTACATGAGTCGGGAATTCTAGTATTTTGATCCAGAAACATTGAAGGACTGGTGATACAAGTCAGAACAGTGTATGACTTGGGGATCTTGCAGGTGATGGTTTTCCTGAGCCAGTGCCATCCTTGTCTTTTTAAGTGTGAGAGGTTGCAGTTTGAGGAGATGTTGATGAAGAATTAATGAATTACTGGAGTGATCTCTGTAGATAATTCATGATTCAGGTACTGTGCATTGGTGGAAGAATGAATGAATGTTTAAGATTGTGACGGAGTGCTGATCACATGGGCTGCTTTGTCCTTGATGGTGTCATGTTTCATGAATGCTGTTAAATTGCACTTGTACAGGCAAGTGGAGACCATTCCATCACAAACCTGCCTTATTGGTCGTAGAATGTGGAAGGACTTGGAGGAGTCAGGTTGTGAGTCACTACAGATTTTATTTCCTTCTAATAAGAAGGGAGTTCTGGGATTTTGACTCAAAAATGAAGTATGACAATATAATTGCAAGTCAGAATGTTGTGTGAATGGGAGGAGAAGCTGCAGGTTTACGGCATGATTATGAAACATACAAACCTAGCACACAGATGCAGCAAATAGTCAGTAAGACTAATGAAATGTTGGCCCTTATTTCAAGTGGATTGGAGTATAAGTAGAGAAGTTTTACTGCAACTGTAACAGTGCTAGTGAGACCACATCTGGAGTGTAGTGAGCAATTTTGTCCCTGCTGAATCACGTAGTTTTCCATGAGAGTCTGAATCTGGTGGTAGGTTCAGGCAGCCTTTATTGTGACACACGCATCAATTGCACTTTCATAGCTTCAAAGCAAAAAAGTTTCTAAGTAGCTTATTTTATACTACTTAAGTTGAAAGTGCACATGCCCCCTTGTATACTGTTGGTCAGCAGAGCTGAGTTATCCAACTCTGATTGGATCTTTGGTACAGCATTTTATATCAGCAATTTGCCTCAGCAATTTCAAAATATACACACTGTATTCAATCACATTCCTTACCAAGCATTTGCCAGTAGCTTCATGTTAGCCGCCAATTAATTGCATACTTGCCTATCACTTAAGGAGCTTTTAAATTCCCCATTAACTTCATTATAGGAAATACAAAAGACTATTGACTTTTATGAATTGTCGTAATATCAGTTCCAACAAAGTTATCTGTACAGATTGATTGATTAAATAATTTGAGACATTCACTAATTAAATGTAGTATGATGTGTTCTTATCTGTGTCTCATGCATAGCTGTGTATTCTGTCTCAGTTCTGTTACCTTGAGTTTACAGAGAGCTGTGCAGGCAGAATCCTTGGATATATGTAAGACTAAGATAATCAGATTCTTAATCAGTACAGGAATTTAGGGTTACGGGGCAAAGGCAGGAGACTGTACATGAGGAATATCAGATTGGCAATGATTCGACTGAATCGCAGAGTATATTCACAGCACTGAACGGCCTAGTCCTGTTCCTGTTTCTTATGACCCTCTGATTTGTTGCAGAAGCTGCTGGGTCAGAATTCTGCTGGAGTAGGTTGGAGCGGGACCAGAAAAGATGGGGCACTGAGACTGGGGCCAGGGGGAGATGGGAAAGTAAACTAAAACAAAGAATTATGGATGCTGTAGATCTGGAACAAACAAACAAGAAATATCTGGAGGAACGCAGCAGGTTTGGAAGCATCTGTGGAGAGGAAATAAAGTTAACATTTGAGTCTATTGACGTTTGTTCAGAATTTGGGAAAATGGGAAAGGATTTGTGAGGAGTCTGAGGTTTGGATTATTGACAGTTGTTTATTTCCACAGCAACTGTCCCATATCCTGGAAAGATGAAGAGATCAAGCTGTGGGGAAAGAACAGTAGGAAGGGCGAGTGGGGTGGAAGGACATCATGAGTAAATGAAGATGGGAGTTCATCAGGGAATGGAAGTGAGGCTGTTATTGAATGGAGGCTGAATGCTGATGGGAGTGCATGAGTGAATGTTTAGGGTGATAGGAGCTGATTACAGTATATAGTGAAAGGAGAGTCTTCATTGCATTTTCTATTGTCAGCGAATATGGAGAGATTGTAATTATGTGTAGATTTCAACCCAATCATAAGTTTTTACAAATATTTGTCTTGTCAATTCATAATATGTGATCTTTTAACAGTTTACTGTGCTACTTTATTACTAGTTTGTTTTTGTTGGCATGTGGAGTCCATATGCTTTAGAATGGATTGAGAAGATGCTTGCCTGTTTGATGTGGGTATTGCTGGCAAAGCCACTCTTTGTTGCTCATCATTTAATTGCCCTTAAGAGGTCATGTGGGTTAAGTCAGGATCAGGTTGGCAGTGCTTCACAAAGTATTTTCCATAGTCCTTTGTTTCCCTTTGATTATACGTAATCCAGCAAGGTCATGTTCTGTTTGTACTAACTTGATTCTGTAATACAGGCATTAGTGTTGAATGCTAAAATGCTAAAGGCACTATTGACTTTTTACAAATGTATTGGCCCACAGTTTTTGATGAAATGGAAGGTAAACAAAGACAAAACTAATGTTTCTATCAGTTTGAAGTCTAATAATTCCAATCATGTGGAGTTGACTAAAATCTGTGTTTCACTCTATATCATACGAAGTGCCACAATAAGTTGATTCTTTGTCTTAAAACATTTTCAGATTTTTTTTAAGACCTTATTCTCAGAACCTAATATTTCAATTTTAAAAAAAGTGATGGCATGATGATAATGTCTTGGGGTTGCATATCCAGAAGTCCAAACTAACATGCTGGGGACATTAATTCAAACCCCATCATAGCAGCTGGAATTTAAAGTCAGTTTTATAGTCTAGACTATAATCTAGTTTCAGTCGTGAGCACCATAAAAATTATTAATTGTCGTAATAACCTCTGTGCAAAGGAGAAAATATATGAATCTTTTAAGAAGAACAGGCCTCATACTCGAAAGCAAAACAGATGTTGTCTTCTATCAAGGACTGTGATAGTTGGAAAGTCGTGCTCACTGATATTGTAAAACATGGTAGCTGGAAGAATCAGCAAAATTGGATAAAGGCTGGTTTCTAAGAAGGTGATCAGCTTAGGAGGAGTCCAAGATCCACATGGTATTCCTGACTGAAATATTTGCAAATGGCTTAATTTTGTCTTTCACGTTCTCATATTGAGCTCTACCATTATTGTAGTAAACATTTGTGGAACTACCCTGGGCATTTTCCACCTTGTGGGTATCCCCAAAACAATAATGTCACATTGGACTATGGAGTGCTAACAAACATGAGCGCTCGCTCTTTCTCTCTGTCAGGGGAGTCTTGAATTTGTGATGTTCACTGCCAATGTATATTCATAATGCACCATGGACAATGAAGATAGAAATTGTTGAGCTTCTTTTCTTGATAGCTGTAAGTGGTCTGTCTTCCATAGGCATGCAGCAAGATGCTCAGTAAATAGGCTGCACAATATTCTTGGTCCTAAGTTTGACATTATTCCAGACACATTTCATGAATTAGCTGGAGGTGACAGCTGTCTTCTCTATGCATGCATCACGTTCTCC